>NC_134356.1:280350783-280415783 GCF_048569485.1 Anomaloglossus baeobatrachus | reverse complement strand
AGACACAGCTATTGGAAAATAAAATTCTTCGAGCAGCTGTTTATGTGGACCCAAGTCATACTGCTTGATGATCAACAGCTTACTAAAGGAAAAGAAGCTTTGAGTGAGGTAGCAGTTAGGATGAGCAGCTACAGGACTGCCAGGCGCAAGAGGACTTAGGGCCTGACAGTGCTACTGCTGCCATATCTTCATCCTCATCAAATGAGGAGTTTAACTTTGACAAGTATTTGGATCACATGGAGCAGCAAGGAAAAAGATTTCACTCCGTCTCCTATGGCAGCAGATTGACGAGATTTCAGTAAAATTTTTCACTTGCTCTCAAAGATAGAAAAATTCAACCGTTCATCAAAACTGACTGTGCATGAGGCAATTCCTTTATACCCGGAAATTGTTAGAGATGTTGCCCATGTGGTTACGGCTTTGCCTCAAACCCAAGTTAGTGTAGAGAGGTTGTTCTCTAGCCTTAAAATTATTAGGTCAGATTTGAGGTCATCTGCGAAGGAGGATCTGATGGAAGCAATTCTATTTCTTAGAACAAATTCATAGACTGCACAAAAATTTAGTATGTTTTTGTTGAAAACGGTTTTTTGCCACTTACATAGTGTTATATATAACACTATGTAATACACTATGTAAGTGGCAAAAAACAGTTTAACAAAAACATACTAAATAACATTTAGTATATTGCTTATATTTAAGTGAAAAATTTATTGTAGTACAATGTGAACATTAGACATTTATTTTGAATGATACAATAATCAAGCTATTTAGATAGAGCAAAATATATTTATTGGCATACTTTAGAACATAAAAACTAATAAATTGAAATATGTTTATATATATATAATATATATATATATATATATATATATATATATATATATATATATATATATATATATATATATATATATATATATATTACATGCACAAGATATATGTAATCTACTGTATATTACATATTTCCAATCTATTACAGTGTTCTAAAGTTGTATTCCAATAAATATATTATGTTCAATCTAAATATCTTGATTATTGTATCATAGAAATGATTAAAATGTCCGATGTTCAATAAATTTTTCACTTAACTATAGGCAATATATGTGGGAGTCGGAGCAAAGGAAATTGAGGAGTCGGAGTCGAAGGTTTGGCTTACCGACTCCACAGCCCCACTAGCTTTAAATTAAATTTTGTCCTAAAGTTACACATTCAGCTACATACCTCAAAAAGACTGGCTGTCAGCTCCTCCAGTTCCAGCCCAAGTTGGTCCCGTACTTTAGAAAGTCTTTCACATTCTTCATCTTTTAGTTTAAGCTCCTAGGAAGAACATTTGGAGGAGAGTGTTGAATTTCATTGATTTCTTGAAGCACCTCATTAACAAAAGTACATATTCTTGCTCATTAATCTCTTTAGGATGCATACAATTATGGCCTTGCTAAGCAGGGAATACTTTTATTATTTTTTTTTTTTTGAGTCAACGTTTAGACATAACATTTTGAATCACTAAAGTACGAGGGATTGTTTTTTTCAAAAAACAAAAGTTTAGTACTTTTTTTTTTTTAAAAAAACACACCTAAAATTATATTATGAAAAACTGTTCTCTCTCTTAACTCCTTTATCACCCGATGATTTTCCAGTTTTCATTTTTACTTTCCCCTTGTTCCAAAAGCCATAACTTTAAATTTTCCATAAATTTTGAGATTATGGGCGGGTACTTTGATGACGCTGCTGATGACAATCACAGCGCCGCCCATAATCTCACGCCTGTGCAATCACCTCACCAGCGGTCACGCTTTACACAGTGCTGTCCCGCGATAGTGCCACTGGGCATGCGCGAGACCTCGGGAGCACTGGGCGGCATCCTCATGAATGGAAATGAGCAATGAGGGACGGCGTAAAGCGGCAGGAGGCGAATAACGGACGCAAGACAGCCTGCCCCCGTGACCATAAAAAAAATTTGCATACAAAAAGGTAAGACTTTATATAAAGTTTTTTTATTTAGGTCTCAAAAGGGGGCACAATAACAGGATTTTTTTCTACAATGCAGCCCAGGAGCTGCACAAGGGGAATCTTAGGTTTATTGAGAAATTTCTGCTGACAGGTTCCCTTTAATGTATATTATGAATATGTTTTTGCAATGAAGTATCTAGACACAGATCTAGATGAGCAAGGCCAATGAGCACACAAGTATTACTAAATTGTAAAAAAGTACAGATTAAGATTACTCTCTGCGCTTTAGCAAGTTCCTCCTTAAGCCGCTCATTTCCTTTTTCTCGGACTTCTAGTACAGATGGGCTCCGTAAACGGTACAGGCTGTCTGTACTCCTGTTAAGGATATCATCTGGTCCGTCCACTGCATCTATCACTGCTCCCTGCAAAAATTCCCGTTCTGCTCGATTGCTGTCCTTCCTTCGGCCACGTTTGGGAGAACATGTCTGACATCCGGAGGTAGAACAAGAAAAAGTGTCTGTTTGGCTGGTGCTGTAAATGATCAAAGATTTGCATGTCAGTAATGTTTTACAAAAACTCAAAAAAAAAAAAAAAAAAAAGTATTTTATTTAATTTTTTACATGCAGAACAACAGACAACTGTTAAGAATATGGAGAAAATATTTTTTCCTCACTGAGATGTAATCCCAGGCATGATTTTATCAGGTACGGCCAACACCACTCATGGGTGTTGGGAAATGTGAATTTAGATCACTCATATTTGATAAAAAATTTTTATTGGAAATCTCTAGAGCTTAATTTACAGGACACGTAAAACTTCCCATTACAAATTCTAGAAATATAAAGTAAAGCAATGCTGGAGCAACTTTTTACCAAAATTAAAAATTACAAACGTCACTCCCTAAGGGTACGTGCAGTAAGTGTTTTGTGCACAGCACTTTTGTCTTTTTTTGCTGCGTCGTACAGTATAAGCACAGTGGATGGGACTTCAAGAAATCCCATGCCCAGTGTGCTTTTTACTCAGACATGCGGCTCGGCTTTCTGAGCCTCAGCAGGTCAATTTATGCTGTAGAGAAGGGAGTGTTCTCTGCAGGGAGAAACAGTCTGCAGCACACCGGACCCCGATTGTAGGCACAGGCTGCTTAGGTCTCCTGCGGAGAGCACTCGCTGCGTCCAGGACATAGCATGACTATCATGTGTACCCACCGTTACATGTGGATGGGGCAGCATGTATTAGCTGTCAGGGACCCATTAAGACTTTTTCATTTACAGCTAATAAAAGTTAATGGGACCAATTCAAAGCTTTTATGCTACAAAAGTTGAATAAACAAAAAACACCCTTTTGAAAAGCCTCCAAATTTCTGTTGCGCAAAAATTTAGCAACTTGCCATTTTCATGTTACTTTTAATAAGCTCTTATGAAATGGGTGGAACTGGGGAGGGGGCCAAACCCACCCTCTCAATTTAAGGAAAGTGCAGGTGTATTTTACGCCAGAAAGGCTTCCCCAGTCTATGACTGAAGACACATTCCTAGTGTAGCGCATGAAGGTGCACATCACTTAGAAGGGGTGACAAATTCATCAAGTTGCTTGCACCACTTAATGAATTTGGTGCTGTGTATTTTGTTGAGGTACATGTGACTTAGAAAAGGCGCCAGGTTCATTAAGACTTGAGTATCAAAAACTTGTTTTCCAACATTCTTAATGAACTGGCCCCATTCTGGGTATATTACAATATACTTCATGGATACCACCGAGTGTCAGCTTTCTTTGTACACTGTATATTGATAGAAAGCTGCTAATCTGTGGTGGGGGTGGTGTTACACAGAGCTTATGAATATAGAGGACTACCTAGCAGGAGGTTTACTAAACCTTTGGTGCTAATCTGCTGCTGATGGGTTAAACTGGAAAAAGGTGTACTGGTTTTACGCTGCTGTGGAAAATGATCCATGAAGTCAAGGACATACACAAACATGCGGTTTATTCTACACCTTTCAAAGCATTCCCTCTTCAGGGAAAAAAAAACCAAAAACAAACAAAAAAAACAAAACACAATCTTGAAGAGTGTCCTGGACTCCATGTCCACAGATCATCTCTCAAAAGCAGCAAAGAATCAGCACACATTTTTTCCAGCTTAACCCTTCCTCTCCACGTTAGTCTGCAGACGTATTCCATACTCCTAGTGTTGTGTATCCCCCAACCCCATCAGGTGAACTTAGCACTATTCTTAGCACTCTGGCTGTAACCAGTTAAGACTATTGTGCCTTTTAGCTCCTCCACTATACTCTATGTCCTGCTGATAAAATAGTGATTTTATGGAATCTGCAAGTCACAGCCCAAATAAATGATGTTGCTGGAATCACACTCTCAGCCCCTACATCATGCTGCTCTCAGATTACATATCAACCTGTCGACAGATTCTCTAATGACCAAGCCCCATTGTTCAAATCTGACGTGCCACTTTAGATAAACCATTTGGATTGGTGTGACGAATAAATAACTTTTTCCATATGTTTACTTTACACCAGCATCATTTGCTTGGGGGCTTGTAGTTTGTGGGTTGATTTGAAGATTTTATGGGAATACATAGAATTTTTTGATAGCTTTCAGTATAAGGTTCACATTTATCCTGTGCTCTACGATGAGCACTTACAGAGAATCTTTTTAAATCACCAAAAAAATGCAATTCATACAAAAAACATTCACTAATGAGGCAGACAGAGTAACACATATTACAGCAATGTGAGTACAGAACTCCCAAGAAAGTTGAGCATTTATTTTCAAGGCTAATGGTTAGAAAGGGTTTTTTTTTTTTTGGTTTTTTTTTTTTTTTATATAAATAGACCCATTATGTCAAATATCAATCATCAAAACACAAGCTGCTGTGTAGGCAAGGACAAAAAAAAAAAATTAAAAATAAAAATGGGATAAAAGAAAAATACAACAGTAGAAAGAAAACCATTAAGGCAGGGGTCTCAAACACGCGGCCCCCAGGCCCCGTGCCCCTGTAATTATCGCAGCCGGTGCAGGGGCCGCAGCCACTGTCTGCACTTTGTTAGATGAATGTTTTGTTGGCGCTGATCTGAGTCAAGGACTCTGCACGCGCAGCGGCGGCAAATCAATCATCTGACATCACTGACAGTGGCTGCGGCCCCTGCACCTGCCGCAATAGTGAACAGGGGCACGGGCCTGGGGGACACACGAAGCAGAGATGAGGCAGTCGAGGAGAATGGTGTGTGTGTGTGTGTGTGTGTGTGTGTGTGTGGCACATTAACCCCTTAGCGACCTATGACTTATTGGTTACGTTATGGCTCCCTGGTACTTAAGGACCCATGACGTACCCAGTACGTCATGGCGAGATCGCGGCCCCGGAGCCCCGGTGGCTGTAATTGCTTTGCATTGCAAATACCTTAGATTCGGGGAGGAGGGGACCTCAGGAGGGGTGGTATCTCCTCCCTGGACCTACGGAGGCTGTAATTGGCTGACGAATGCCGCTCAGCCAATCACGACCACTAATGTTTTAGCCATGGAAAACGGTTGAAACATTGAAATCCAGCCATATCAGTGCAGCTGTAGCACCGATCATTGGCTGGAGCTGGGTGACCTCAGTTTCACTAGCCCCCAGTTCTGTTTAGAGAGACCGGCCTTGTGACAGATCTCTCCAATCACTGTGGATCTGGGGCCGGAGACCGCTCGACTCAGCTTCACTCCGGCATCTGTGGAAGGTGAAGGGAGCGATCGGTAAGTTATAGCGCCGCCGCCGCCACTGCCCCCCCCCCCCCCCCATTACTACAGGATGGGGACATTACTATAGAATAGAGACAAGGTGGGCACATGACTACAGAATGGGGACATTACAAAGATGGGCATAATACTATTGGATGGGGACATTACTATAGGATAGGGATAAGGCTGGGCACATTACTACATTACTATAGAATGGGACAACTATATGATGGGGACAGTACGACAGGATAGGGAGATTGCTTCAAGGGTTCAAGGGGACAAAGATGGGGAACATTACTAAAAGATGTTTGCCAAAAAATAATACTAATACTAATACATATACATATACATATATTATATTAATGTGCACATTCTTTATATAAAAGAGTGAAAAATGTTCAAAATCAGTGATCCAAAAAGGTGTGTAAAAAAAATATGGTACCAATAAAAAGGTCACTTTGTCCTGCAAAGAATGCAGTCCATACACCCAGCAGAGTTTGAGAAAAGCTTGTCATATATGGTCCAGCCATCGATTTAATAGGGTATTCAAAAGCAGCTGCATGAACCAGTCGGTGAGAATTTATACAGGTACTGGGGACGAGAACTGGAAGTAAATTTTATGAAGGGCAGAAAGGGACTAGATTAGATCAGGGCAGTGAATGGATAGGCTAGTCTAAAGAAATGCGTTTTTAGGGCCCGCTTAAAAGGTGTGGATGTTGGGAATTAATCGGATCGCTCTTGGTAGTGTGTTCCAGAGCATAGGCGCAGCTCGTGAGAAATCTTAAAGACGGGAGTGGGAGGTTTGAATTGTTGAGCATGTCAGTCTTAAGTCATTATGTCAGTTGCACTGCGATTCAGATTCACTTCATCTGCACTTTAAAGTTGTGCATGAGGTCATTCTAATTAGCAATAAGTATTTTTCTGCTATGATCATAAATATATAGAATATCAATTACTAAAAAACATGTTTATTTCTTATTATCGCATTCATTTGCAGACAGATTCTTTGCCTCAATCTTCAGTCTTAATATCTTCTCCTCCCATCAGCTTTTCTCCCTCCATTCTTTTCCCTCCATTTAACATCCAATACACTAGTCTCTTTACATCTATTTAAAATCCTTACTATTAAGAGTTGAGACACTGCGGTTGGTGCGCATCCTCTGTTACACGGTCCCCCAAGGTTCTTCGGTATAGTGTGCTATGGGGCGCCTGTACATGTGATGTCTCCAATAGGCGGCATACGCTTTGATCTCCAGATGTCCATGGGCCATTCCATGAATGTGGATGATGTGAGGCGCATGCACTATACAACACAGGAAGCAGAAGCTCCCCTCCATTGTTTGACACACTACGATTTACATCATATACACACCCATTAACTGACTTTTGCTTATTTTAAACTAATATACATAACCATTTCCTCCCCACCATACTAAACACATGACTCCTGAAGAAGCAGTGAAATGTGCGTTGGGACGGCAGGGGTATTACAAATATCAGCGTTTTCACTTGTAAGTGTATCTGAATATGTTAACTATTACCAACCTGCTTTTTAAAATAAAATTGCATGCTATAGTTATAAAGAACTACCAGTCAGTATTCTATAAGAAACTGTGAAGCTAGAGTTGAGTGAGTACCTAACTATTCGTACTCACTATACTCATAACGCATACTGTCTAATACTCGCGTATTTGTTCCGAATAGCGTGTGCAATGCAAGTCAATTGAGAAAAACTTGCAATGTAACGTGTAAGGGTTCGGTTACACTAGCAATTGACCCTCTGCTGAGAGCGTCAGCCGAGAGCCATGCGACTGATGTAATCTTGCGATCACATCAAAGGTGGGTGTGGAGAAGAGGGAGGGAACATTTTCTCCCCATCTCCTCCGCTGCATGTCTCTGCGTATATCGCACTGCACTCCCATAAACTTGTATGGGGGTGCGTGAGCTGATACTCTCTGCCAAACGCAGCATGCTGCGATTCCTTCCACATGCCGCTATGGCATGAGAACTCAATCGCAGAAGGACACTGCCCAATAGTATTGCACTAGAGAGAGGAATCTGTTTTATCAGATTGCACTCACCCGTGCAAGACGCAAGTGGAACCGAACCCTCACACAAATTCCACACTAATTGTGAGAGTAGCGAAAAGTGCGGATTTCGGGTTACTCTTTACATTGCAAGTTTTTCTTCACTGACTTGCATCTAAACCGCAGCCACTGTTTTAATAATTGAGATTTGACATGGTGTGTGACTATTAACCCCTTCTCTCTCGGCCACTAAAACACCCTTCTGACCAGGCCACTTTTTATGATTGTCACTTTGACAGGTTATAAATCTTGTAACGCTTCAACGGATCCTGGTGATTCAGAGATTGTTTTTTCGTGACATATTGTTCATGATATTTGTAAAATTTAGTAAAATTTATCGTTGGTGAAAATTTTGCAATTTTGAAACATTAAATTTTATGGCAATAAATCCAAGTGTAAAGCCTGCTTTACACGGTACAATTACGCATACGATATCGTATGCGATCGTAACCGCCCCCATCGTATGTGCGGCACTATCAATTTGTTGACCGTGTCGCACAAACTATTATTTCCAGTCACACGTACTTACCCTTCCATACGACCTCGCAGTGGGCAGCGAACATCCACTTCCTGGAGTGGGAGGGACATTCGGCGTCACAGCGACGTCACGCTGCAACCGGCCAATAGAAGCGGAGGGGCGGAGGTGAGCGGGACGTAAACATCCCGCCGACCTCATAGCTTCCGCATAGCCGGCAGGAGCTGCGGGACGCAGGTAAGCTGTGTTCATCGTTCCCCGGGGTGTCACACACTGCGACGTGTGCTACTCGGGAACATCGAACAACCCGACGTACAATTTTTAGCTTTTGAACGACGTGTATGCGATGAACGGTTTTTCGTTCAATCGCACGGAGGTTTTACACGCTACAATATTAATTACGATGCCGGATGTGCGTCACTTACGATGTGACCCCGCCGACACATCGTAAGATTTATTGTAGCGTGTAAAGCCAGCTTTACGTGTCACAAAATAGATACTAAATAACATTTCTCATGTCTACTTTACACCAGCGCAATTTTAGAAAAAAACTTTTTTTTGTTAGGAAGTTAGAAAGGTTCAAGTTCATCAGCAATTTTTCCAACAAAATTTACAAAATCTTTTTTTTTTTTATTTTAGGAACCAAAATCACATTTGAAGTGACTTTGAGAGGCCTAGGTGACAGAAAACACCCAAACATGACACCATTCTAAAACTGCACCCCTCATACCCACATCCTAGAAGTTAATTAACCCATTAAGGTCTTCACAAGAACCAAAGCAATGTGGAAAGAAATAATGAAATAAAAAAAAAAAAAAAAAAATTTAAACAAAAAACACCAAACAAAAATGTTACTAAAGTAACATTTTTGTGTTTGGTGTTTTTTGTTTAAATTTTTTTTTTTGCTAAAGCCATAAAAGTTTGCATTTTCACAAGGGTATCAGGAAAAATGCACCAAAAAATGTAGTGTAATTTGTCTCGAGTACGCCCATACTTCACGTGTGGTGGAAATTATTTCTTTGGGCGCACGGCAAAGCTCGGAAGGGAAGGAGCGCCATTCGAATTTTTGAAAGCAAGATTAGTTTGAATCATTATCGGATGCCATGTCGCTTTTGGAGACCCCCTGAGGTGCCTAAACAGTGGCACTCCCCCACAAGTGACCCCATTTTGGAAACTAGACCCCTCAAGGAATATATCAAGATGTTTGGTGAGCACCTTGAACCCCCAGGGGCTTCATAGAAGTTTATAACGTGGACCCGTGAAAATAAATTTTTTTTTTTTTCTTTAAAAACACAAATTTTTGCTTCAACCAGATCGCTTTTTATTTTATTTTTTTCACAAGAGTATTATGAAAAAATGCACCAAAAATGTATTGTGCAATTTCTCCCGAGTATGCAGATACCTCATTTGTGGTGGAAATCAACTGTTTGGCCGCACCACAGTGCTCAGAGGGGAAGGGCCATTTGATATTTGCAGCACAGATTTTCCTAGAATAGTTTGCAGACTCCATTTGCAGAGCCTTTAAATGCCAAAACAGAAGAAATCCCCTCAAGTGACCAAATTTTGGCAACACACCTCTGGGAATTCATCTACGGGTGTAGGGATTAGTCTCTGGAAAACATCCATGGTGTCAAACATTGTGAACGCTGCAGAATTAAAAATTGCAAATAAGCTCTTGTGCCTAGTACATTGTGCCTAAAGGCCCCTTTACACACTGCAACATCGCTACAGATATCGCTGTAACGTCACCGGTTTTGTGACGTAATAGCGACCTCCCTAAAGTCTCTAAACATTAGCTGGTGAGCTGTCAAACAGGCAGATCTGGCCAGCGACGCAGCAGCGATACGGACCTGCAGAACGACCTGGCTGGTCGTTGGGGACGTGTCACATAGCAGCTATTTGACGTCTCACACTTATGTTCGGGGTGTGGTGTTGAGCGCTGAAGCCACCTAGGTGTCCTTTTTACACGCCCCCCTCTGCTCCGATTGGTGATCACTAGTGCGTTCTTATTGGTGACCCCGAGCTTGGAAAGATTGGCAAAAGTCACACTTGTATATCCTTTGTTCCTGAGCTTCTGTTGCTTAGCGGATCTTTGTAGAGTTCTCTGTGCGGCGCCTCCACACTGGTTTATCTATACAGCATCAATACAGCTTCTATACAATACAATATGCCTAATCAGAACACAACAGCGCCCACCAATCGGAGGTAAGGGGGCGGGAAAGGGAACGCTATAGAACCCAGCCCATAGGCGTGCTAAGTCGCTAACGATGTCGTTGTAATGGTGTCAAAACACACCGATGCATGCTGCGCAGTGGTTAACAAAGGGCCAAAAAAAATGTTCCTGAATGATTTGTAGCGATCAGCAACCTCATAGCGGTGGCCAGGTCGCTGATGCGTGTCACACACTGCAATGTCGCTGGGGAGGTCGCCATTACGTCAGAAAACCGGTGACTGTTACAGCGATGTCGCTAGCGATGTTGCAGTGTGTAAAGGAGCCTTAAAGCTCACAGTGGGCAGTCATTGTTCTATGGTCCAGGGCTGTCACTTCAGATGTAGGAGAGCTGGAATCGTCCCGTGACCTTGTGTGGATTATGTCGGACCTGGGTGCTTTTGAAGTTAAGTGGAAAAAGAGTGGGTTTTTTTGTATTTTATTTCAAATAAAAGATTTTTTCCGGTATTTGTTTTTCTTTACACTTACAGATTAGTAACGGGGGGAGGGGGGGGGGATGGGAGTCTCAGATGCCTACTAATACTAATCTAATCCTTAGTGGAAGCTGTGAGCTCTCATTAACCCCTTAATACCTTGATTGCTACCACACCAGGGCCATCGAGAAGAGCTGGGCAAAGTTCCGGTATTGTCACATCTAATTGACGTGACAAACCTGGGCGGCTGCAGCTATGGTTAGGCTGGAGGGGCCCAATAAGTATGAGTCTCTCCAGCCTGAGCATAGCAGCCCTCAGCTGTGGAGCTTTACCATGGCTGGGTATTAAAATGGAGGTGGACCGCAAGCTTTTTTTTTTTTTTTTTTTGCATAAATTAAAGTGCATGCGGTTCCTCTTATTTTGATACACAACCAAGATAAATACACAGCCCGGGGTTGCAACCCGTAGCTGTACGCTGTATTTGTGCTGTGTATCATAACATGGGGGGACCCTACGCCAATTTACTTTTATATCACAATAGTGACACGTAAATGGGGTCTGTGATCGCAAGCAGTCACACAGGTTGGGTGAAAGTCTGACTGGAAACAATCCCAGACACCAGGACTGCTGGTGGGCAAGAGAAGCAATGAATATGTATAATGCTAATAAGAGGCCCTGGAAGAAGAGGAAGCAGTTACAACTGCGAGAGAAACTAAGTATAGCGTGATTTTTTTTTTTTTTTTTAAATTCTTTCCTAAATTGCTGGATCTAGATCATGGACCAGAATTCCCTGAGCTCCAGGCCCAGCACCCAGACACTTTTGAAACTGCGCAGATCCGGACTTCTACAGTCCAGGTCCTCCCATCACTAGAAGCCCTGTAAACAAAAAGGCAAGGGCCAGCAGAGGAATGAATGCATATTACAAGACTGCAACAACATAGCCTGAAAACCAAGAAATCCGTTAATCCATTATCTCACCTTATCCCTTTAACATCCCGACAGTTTAAATGTCTTGGAGATGAATACACAGGCTGTGTTGGTAGATCTGATGCATTTAATGTGTTTGGTTGGATAGGACTTGAACCGACACTTAAATGCCTGTAGATAACGTTAGGCGAGGTAGTAGTTTCCTGAGGTTTTATATCGATGACGCCAACATCTGGAGTTGTGGGTGAAGCAAGATTTACTTCATGAAAACCTTCGAGGGGGTCGCTAGCCATAGTAAACACATCATATAGGGACCTAGGGAAATAAAAAAATAAATCAATAGCTGCTACAGATTGTTTATTTTAATTAACTGTGATCATATAGATTAGTGTTTCTCAATAGCGCCCACTGTGGTCCAAATCTATGGCTCAATATGCCAAAAAATAATAAAAAAAAAAAAATATACCACCACACAGGGCAATAATGTCAATATGGTGAGCCCGGGATTGCAGTAGGCCTCCAAACTTTTTTTTCCCAGTCTGAAAGTACCAGTGCCATATTAGCAATACATAATGGTGTGATTTTTAATGAAGTAACAAAATGTAAACAAGAACTGATCACACAAACCAAAAAAAAAATACAAACATTTCTATTTTACAAGGGCAAAGGCTTATCAGCTTACTACTTTAGCCTGATTAACGGTAATGCTCTTTACTGAAGGCAGTTAGTGGGTTGCAAATCTCATCAACACTAACTGATTTTCAATGGAAAAGTACCAACATGGCCTCTTATAGTCACTGACAGAATACAACCAAATGTCAGACTAAACGCCAGCTATATTCACTTTGCAGAACATCTAAAGTAAATTACATTAAAAAAAATAAAATTATAAAATCTCTATATACAGTACAGACCAAACGTTTGGACACCGACTCCAAGAGTTCACATTGAAGGCATCAAAACTGAATTAACACATGTGGAATGAAATACTTAAAGTGTGAAACTGAAATATGTCTTATATTCTAGGTTCCTCAAAAGTAGCCACCTTTTGCTTTGATTACTGCTTTGCACACTCTTGGCATTCTCTTGATGAGCTTTGAGAGGTATTCACCGGAAATGGTTCTCACTTCACAGGGGTGCCCTGTCAGGTTTAATAAGTGGGATTTCTTGCCTTATACATGGGGTTGGGACTATCAGTTGTGTTGTGTAGAAGTCTGGTGGATACACAGCTGATCGTCCTACTGAACAGACCGTTACAATTTGTATTCTGGGAAGAAAAAAAAAAAAAAAAAAAAAAAAAGCAGCTAAGAAAAACGAGCGGCCATCATTACTTTAAGAAATGAAGGTCAGTCAGTCCGAAAAATTGGGAAAACTTTGAAAGTTTCCAAGTGCAGTGGCAAAAACCAAACGCTACAAAGACACTGGCTCACATGAGGTCCGCCCGAGGAAAGGAAGACCAAGAAACACCTCTGCTGCGGAGGATAAGTTTATCCGAGTCACCAGCCTCAGAAATCGCAGGTTACCAGTAGCTCAGATTAGACACCAGGTCAATGCCACACACAGTTCTAGCAGCAGACACCTCTCTAGAACAACTGTTAAGAGGAAACTCTGTGCAGCAGGCTTTCATGGTAAAATAGCTGCTAGGAAACCACTGCTAAGGACAGCAAACAAACAGGAGACTTATTTGGGCTAAAGAACACAAGGAATGGACATTAGACCAGTGGGAATCTGTGCTTTGATCTGACGAGTCCAAATTTGAGATCTTTGGATCTAACCACCGTGTCTTTGTGTGACGCAGAAAAGGTGAACAGATGGACTCTACATGCCTGGTTCCCACTGTGAAGCATGGAGGAGGTGTGATTATGTGGGGGTGCTTTGCTGGGGATTTAATCAAAATTGAAGGCATACTGAACCGGCATGGCTACCACAGCATCTTGCAGCGGCATGCTATTCCATCCGGTTTGCGTTTAGTTAGACCATCATTTATTTTTCAACAGGACAATGACCCCAAACACCTCCAGGCTGTGTAAGGGCTATTTGGCTAAGAAGGAGAGTGATGGGGTGCTACGCCAGATGACCTGGCCTCCACAGTAACCAGACCTGAACCCAGTCAAGTTGGTTTGGGGTGAGCTGGACCGCAGAGTGAAGGCAAAAGGGCCAACAAGTGCTAAGCATCTCTGGGAACTCCTTCAAGACTGTTGGAAAACCATTTCCGGTGACTAGCTCTTGAAGCTCATCAAGAGAATGACAAGAGTGTGCAAAGCAGTAATCAAAGCAAAAAGGTGGCTACTTTGAAGAACCTAGAATATAAGACATATCAGTTGTTTCACACTTTGTTGATAAGTATTTCATTCCACATGTGTTAATTCATAGTTTTGATGCCTTCAATGTGAATCTACAATTTTCAGAGTCATGAAAATAAAGAAACCTCTTTGAATGAGAAGGTGTGTCCAAACTTTTGGTCTGTACTGTATAACGGTATCATTTTGTTGAACTTCTACAACATACATGCCCATATAGTGGGCTTAGGAGGGATAATTCTACTGACAGACTGCCTTTAATATATATTTTACTTTAGTTTGAGGAGAAAGCTAACGACAAATGCTGGGTAAATGTTGCTTTAATACAGACAGCAATACGATTGAATGTAACCTGCTGTATGGCGAGCTTTTGGGAAATGGGCTTCTCGTGTTGCAGTAAATTACTTTTGATAATTATCCTTGCAATAGAAAAGCAAGAAATGGTCATGGCCACGGGTAAAATTACATGGTACTAAAGCTTCTCATGCATCTTTAATACCTTTCAAGTGGGAAGATCTAACCAGAAATACAAAAGGCATGCGGACATTGCACAACAGTTGCCAAAAAGAAAAATGGACTTTTAACATTGACAGCACCAATCTGAAAGGAGACTGCAATGCACATATCCATATAGCTGTATCACTTCAGACGTTTACCCAAAATAATGCTACCAATAGCAAATGTGTTAGAAAGAGGGCTCCCGCTAGCACCCCATGCCATCCACCCCCACCATCAGTAGGTGCACAATGGCTGTCATGGCAGTTAGGGCCTAATGAAGCACAACACTTGTGCACCACCATATTGGAACTGCTAGAATATTTGTGGGATGCCCTTGTGGTAACGAGGTGTCACAAAAATAAGGTAACAACAAGGTAACAGCTCGGGTCCTACATGACTGTGCCAGTCACTACACACACTAGCACACCAGGACATTTAGGCCTAAGCCACACGGCGAGAAAATCGGTGCGAGTGGAGTGCGATAAAACATCGCATTCCCCTCGGACCAATTCTAGCCTGTGTGTCAGCACACATGAGCGATTTTTTTCTCAGCCCTAATCGGACCGAGAAAACAATTGCAGCATGCTGCGACTGTAAGATGAGACTCTCTCTCTCGCACCCATTCAAGTGAATGGGATGAGAGGAGAAGAGGGGAGGGGAAAAAAAAAAAACCCGCACTGCACTCGCGGTACACTGGTGTACTGCCAGTGCAGTGCGAGAATGGCAATAGTCGACTACAGAGGAGAGAGGGAGAGAAAGCCCTCCCTCCCCCCCTGAGAGCCAGCCCGCCCCTCGCAGCTGAGGTCTGCTCACATGATCGGACCTCAGATGCAGGCACACTCTTATGACACTCTGCTCCTGCTGTGCTGCCAGCGCCAGCCGAGTCTCATGCGAGCATCGCAGTAGTGCCCCGTATGGCCCCAGCCTTACACTCGCTGTACCTGGCTGGGAGCCTCACCTAGCCAGATGACAGGGCTGGGCACTGTTAGATAGCAGGCAGCCAACTGTGGAGGAAGAGACCAGACCTGGGGAGGAGAAAGAGACCTGGGGAGTGTGGCTAGTGAGCAGCCGGAGAAAGGAAGTGAAAGAGGAAGGTTGTGAGTTGAGGAGAGGAGTAGTAAGAAAGGTGTCAAGACAGACCACAGACTCTTGAGACACATAAAAAGCAGAAAAGGAACCGCAAAGACCTGAGTAGAAAGATCAGCCACTCAGAGGAGAAAAGTAGCTGGAGAGCGAGAGAGCAAGCTGCAAGGACAGATGGCTCCTCTGGGGTGGGGATCCAGAGCTCACAGTACTTTGCACGCACGGGTTGCAGATCCCAGAACAGACTAGGACAAGCCATCTGTTAACTCTGCCAGGCTGGAGGGAGAAGTTACCCTCTCCCTCATCTCCTCACCTGTGAGACGATCTCAGGATCAGATCGCAGTATGACGACACTGTTACGCTAACAGCAGAGACAAGTCTCATTAACATATCACAACGGATGCTCACGCCAATTTGAACACAGTCTTACCAATTTTGTGTAAGATACCTGCCATGTTCCACATCTTAAAGTTAATTTTATAATTAAAGACGTTATCCACTACTCTCATTTCCTTTTTAGCATCACTGTGTGTGCAGCTCTGATGTTTACATCACTTCTCCCCACGTTTACTGTGCTCTATTAGTACAAGTTCCATCATGCATTGCAGTGGCCTGTGGGAAAGCACTTAGCACACCCCCTCCATTCTCCAAACTTATTGCCATAGAAACAGCCCTGACAAAGTGTCAGAGCAGCCCAGGGTAGGTACCAGCCCCTCTGGCAGTTGCCAGATGACCACTACAGGGCTGTCACTGTCGTTTATGCATATTTTGGCGCTTTTCAGCCGTCCACATCAGTGATTGGATTACCTAAACCCTTTGCTTTTTGAAATGCAGATCGTAGCATTTCACTAGCAAAGTGTCGGACTTTGCTATTACTGCTGAATGAAACTATTAGCTCAGTTTATTGCAAGGAAAATGCATCCCAGCAAAGTCTATGAGAATTCTGACTTGTGGACATGTTCCAGAATTTTTACTTTTAGATTTTGGTGCAGAAAAAAAAAAAAAAAAAAAAGTTATGGCTCTTTGTTATTCGAAGCCAAATCCGTGTGAAGAGGTGGAATTCCTTTTCTCGGTGTATCCCTATGTACTGTGAGTGGGAGACATCATGGCAGCTAGTCTATACCAATTTGGTCCGAGACAACTAACAATTGCAGACACAGCCTGCAGAGGGCAAAACTGTTAAAAAAAAATTGTAGAAGCCATAACCAGAAAGTGTTATTTCTCATGTATACACATACGACAACCTGAAAATACATGCTTTTAGGCCTAAGCCACACAGCATGAAAAATTGGTGCGAGTGGAGTGTGATAAAAAATAAAAAAAAACCACGCATTCCACTCGGACCAATATTAGCCTGTGTGCCAGCACCCATGAGCTATTATTTTCTCAGCCCTAATCAGACCAAGAAAACAATTGCAGCATGCTGCGACTAATGCGATCCTTGTTCCTCTCGCACCCATTCAAGTGTATGTGGCGAGAGAAGAGAGAAGAAAAAAAAAAAATAAATAAATAAAAAAATAAATAAATAAATAAATCGTACTGGTGTACCGCGAGTGCAGGGCGAGAATGGCAGTAGCTGGCTACGGAGGAGAGAGGGAGATAAATCCATCCCTCCCCTCAGAGCCGGCCCGTCCCCTGCAGCTGAGGACTGCTCACATGATCGGACCTCAGTCGCAGGGACACTCACATGACACTCGGCTCTGCTGTACTGCCAGCGTGAGCCGAGTGTCATGCGAGGGGATCACAGTAATCCCTGTGTGGCCCCAGCCTAAATGCGATTCACAGCAGCCACTGTGCTACATCATACACAAGCTCATAAACCACAAGCTTTTTGATCTTTATACATACTACATACAATCAGTGCAGGATATACAAACTTACGGTACATTTTTTACATCAGAAAGTTTTCCCAACCTCTTAACATTGTAGAGGGGTACACAAGATCTGCTTACCCATTGTAGATCAAGAAACCAAGGCATCATCAGGACATTGAGGTTTTATCTTCACCTAGCTTTACCATTTTAAGATCTTGTTTGCTCATAAAATATATCATGGAGCATGACAAAATATTTGCACTTGGATTGACATGAGATAGTAAAAACACAAGATTATGTCACCAGATCCAACAACCTATAAGGCTATGTGCACACGCTGCGTTTGTGCGTTTTTGGCCGCTAAAAAACAAACAAAAACGCACCCGCGGCAAAAAAATGCAGCAAAAACCGCATGCGTTTTTAACTGCGATTTAGTGCGTTTTTGATCTCTGCGTTTTTCCAACTAATTGCATGGGGGGAAAATGCAGAAAAAACGCAGGAAAGAATTGACATGTCCATTTTTTTTTTTTTAAGCTCAAAAACGCAGCTTAAAAAAAAAAAAAAAAAAAGTTGTGTGCGGACAGCAAAAATGAAGACTCAGACTTTGCTGGGGAAGCAAAGTCATGCAGTTTTGAGGCCAAAAACGCACCCGAAAAACACACTGTGCACATAGCCTAACTGGGTCACTTACACCACAGCTCTTGGTCTGCTCCTATCAAAAGATGTTCTTGCTTTGGGGAATAAGTCAATCTAGAAGCAAGTTATAGTCCCCCCTCCAACAACATAGGCTTCTAGCCAGAGAAAAAAAAAAAAAACAAAAAAAAAAACAGACCCTGAAGAGACCATTAGTCAAATGAAAATGATCATTCGACAGAAACTAAAATATTCATGTGTACTATAGGCAATATTGGACCAAACCTAATGTTTATTCATTTATATAGCGCTATTAATTCCACAGCGCTATACATACATTGTGAGCCCCAATGGGGACAGTGTTGCCAATGTAGAGTCCTTATCAGTAGGTCTTTAAAGTGTGGGAGGAACCCATGCAAACACGGGGACTACTTTAGATGTTGTCCTTGGTGGGATTTAAACCCAGGACAGCAAGACTGCAGTGCTAACTGAGCCACCGTGCCGCCCTAGGGATAGAAATGTGACCAAAAATGGTTTAAATTTAGTATTCATGCATTTAGCGTTTTTATGTATAAGGGACATGTCTCATCTTTGTCAATTCCAGAGACAGGGCAGAAACATGAGCAAGATGGTGGAGGACCTGGCTGAGAACCTGAGACACTCAAAAAAAACCTTTATATATTCTCAATTTTTGTTTGCAAATGGGACAAACCACTGAAAAAGAATTAGAGGGGTTCTCCAGGCTTGGACTTGTGGCTGTCAGGATTTAGAGGTGCTGCAGATCAGGTGACCTCAAGTATACCATCTGCAATCTTCCAGTCGCATCTCAATAAATTAGAATATCAAAAAGTTTCATTTTATTTCAGTGATTAAATACAAAAAAGGGAAACAATAGAGAGTCATTACAAAGAGTGAGCAATTTCAAGTGTATTTCTGTAAATGTTGATTATGGCTTACAGACAATGAAAACCCAAAAGTCATTACCACAGAATATTAGAATAATTCCCACAAAACACCTCCACAAGGAGGGTAAGCCACAAAAGGTCATTGCTAAAGAAGCTGGCTGTTCACAGAGTGCTGGATCCAAGCATATTAATGGGAAGTTGAGTGGAAGGAAAAAAAAAAAAAAAAAAAAAAAAAAAAAGTGGTAGAAATAGGTGCACAAGCAACCGGGATAACCGCAGCCTTGATAGGATAGAATCTATGGAGAAATGGCAGAAAAAAGGTTCCCCTCCCGTGTCTTAGAGACTATGGGGTATTGTTAAGGCTAGGTTCACATTTCCGTTGTTTTGCATCAGTCACATGCGTTGCTTGACGCTTGTGACTGATGCGTTGTACAACGGATGACAAGAATTAGAATTCATGGTCGGACTCCGTTGTAAAAGAGAGCGATCAGCTGATCGTTCACAATAGCCGGCCGGCTTTTGAGAGCGAGCAGATTATCTCCCGGCGGCCGGCTCGTTTGGCCGCCGAGAATGTGTGCGAGGGGGCGGAGTGTAGGGGGGTGGAGCCGAGCAGGGCCATGGCGCTGAGGACGTCAGTGCCGGGGACTGCATGGCTGGGAACAGGTGAGGTGAGGTGAGGTGAGTGAGTACACACACACACCTGAAGAGTGCGGGAGGGGGCGGAGCCGAGCGGGGAAGTGTCTGGCTCCCTGCACACGTAGCCAGGGTAAATATCGGTAACTAAGCAAAGCACTTTGCTTGGTTACCCGATTTTTACCTTTGTTACCAGCGTACACCGCTTAGCGCTGGCTCCTTGCACACGTAGCCAGGGTAAATATTGGGTAACTAAGCAAAGGGCTTTGCTTAGTAACTCGATGTGTACCCTGGTTACGTGTGCAGAAAGCAGAGAGCATGTGCAGCGAAAGCCTACGGATTGCGCTGCTCAAAAAACGTTACAAGCTGCGTTCCTGCCGCCCGGTGGTCAGTCGTTCCATGACTGATCAGTCGGGCGGAGGATACAACGCAGCATCACTACTCACATTCCGCCGCTCATACAAGTCTATGGGAACAACAGAATCCGCCAAACGGATTCAGTTTACCAGAGCCGCGGATTGTGACCGATACAAAATGACGGAAATGTGAACCTAACCTAAGAGGGAGATAGAACACCAGACCCCACAATGCAGACAAGCTGAAGGCTGCTATCAAAGCAACCTGGGCTTCCATAACACCTCAGCAGTGTCACAGGCTGATCGCCTCCATGCCATGCCGCATTGCTGCAGTAATTCATGCAAAAGGATCCCCAACCAAGTATTGAGGCATTTACTGTACAGACTTCAGTAGGCCAACATTTCTGAGATTATAATCATTTTTTCAGTTGGTCTTATATAATAATCTAATTTTCTGACATAATGACTTTTGGGTTTTCATTGGCTGTAAGCCATAATCAACATTACCAGAAATAAACACTTGTAATAGATCCCTCTGTTTGTCATGACTATATATGTGTTTCCATTTTTTACTGAATTACTGAAATAAATTAACTTTTTGATGATATTCTAATTTATTGAGATGCACTTTTACATTGTCACACATGTGCCAGTGACTGCAGGTTTTTTTCCCCATCAAGACTGCACAAACTTTTTAAGTAACTTAAAACAAAAAGTGGAAAGTCAGGCTGCTTTCACATCCGTTTTTTTGCAGTGCGGCTCAATTCGGCTGTGAAACCTATGCAACGGATGCGGCGAAAACACCGCATCCTTTGCATACGTTTTTTACATGCGGCCCGTCCGGTTTTTG
Source organism: Anomaloglossus baeobatrachus (assembly GCF_048569485.1). Classification (NCBI taxonomy): domain Eukaryota; kingdom Metazoa; phylum Chordata; class Amphibia; order Anura; family Aromobatidae; genus Anomaloglossus; species Anomaloglossus baeobatrachus. Next base: position 280,394,906 of record NC_134356.1, on the reverse strand, counting down.
CCGCTTGTGGCATGCTACTGAGCATGCGCAGTGGCAAAAACCGCATGCGGTGGCCGGATGCGTTTTTTGCCGCATCTAGCCGCATTTGGCGTCCATAGGCAAGCATGGGAAAATGCGCCGCATCGGCAAAAAAAACCGTGCCAGGCAACGTTCCATCCGGCCGCCGCATTGGCTAAATCTGCCGCATGCGGCAAAAAAAAAAACAAAAAAACGGACGGAACGCAAGCCCATGCGGCACAATACAGCACTAATGTTAGTCTATGCAAAAAAAAAGGTTGCGTTTTTTTCTGCAAAGTGCCGGATTGTGCCGCACAGCAAAAACCGGAGGTGCGGAAGCAGCCTTATGCAGACATATGAAATTATCTGAAACTGGACAAATTCTGCAAGACGTTTGTGTGGGTACCCCTCCCTCCCCTCCCCCAAAAAAAACCAAAACATACTGATCGAGAATTTAGATTGTGAGCCCCAATCAGTGATGAGGTCTATAAATCACTAGGTAAATTTATGATACTATGTAAGTAGTATAATAAAATAAACTGCATTCACAGAATTCTTGGCAGGACAAAAGGTAAACATCTGCCTCCAGATCACAAAACGCAAATACTGCACCTAAAAGGGTCACATTATCAAGACTGGGTGTCCCAACCTAGAAGTCTGCTGAAGCAATATACACCAAATTCAATAAAGACTTAGCACAAACTGAGGCCTCCTTAAAGGGAACCTGTCAGGTGGAGTATGCGCCCACAGTCACAAGCAGTTCTAGGTGAATATTGCTAATCCCTGCCTAACCGTCCCTGTATACACTAGCATAGATACAGAGAGCTTTAGAAAAAGTATTACTAAAGATCTTTTACCATATGCTAATGAGTGCAGGGACTAGTCCCCTGGGCGTTATATCCCCAGACTAGTCCGCCCTCTTAGTACATCCCTGTGGGAGTACTATGTGCTAACATGCTATTCAATGTAGCGTCACGAGCGGTGCTGCGCATACCTGTGTTCGGGCTTCTGAATGCCGGACGCTTCCAGTCATGCGCAGTAGACCTCTGAAGCTGGGACGTGTACACCCGAGTTCACACTGCTCATGACCGGAAGTGCCCAGCATTCAGAAGCGCTGTCACAGCCAACACAAGTATGCCCTGCACCACTGGTGATGCTGCATTGAATAGCATGTTAGTATATTAACATACCCACAGGGGTGTACTAAGAGGGCGACTAGTCGGGTGATATTACACCCCGCTCTGATTAGCATACGGTAAAAGATCTTTATAAATACTTTTCCTATAGATCTCTTTATCTATGCTAGTGTATACAGGGACAGTTAGGCAGGGATTAGCAATATGCACCCAGAACTGCTCGTGGTTCTAGGTGCATATTGCACCTGACATGTTCCCTTTAAACACATCTGTGTTTCCAGTATGTTATAGCAGGTGATTTGGGTTTTTTTTTCCAGATACAACACGTACCCAGTATAACCTGTGGTGCTGCACATACTCCCATTCAAAACACACAAAAACACGTCCATTTTTTTTCCGGCAGCATAGACAACAAGGGCCAATACAAGTCTATCAGTCCTTCAAAAACACATACAGCACATGGATAGTTATCCATGTTCTGTACATGTTTAACACTGCAATGTATAGAAGAAGCTTTGTAATTTATTTATGCATTGTGAAAATCACTGATGAGAACTGATCGTAAAAACTGGCACCCGGATCCAAAACACTGATGACAGAGGTACCATTTTTACATGTGCTAAAACACAAGCGTGCGAAGTAGGCCTCACCGTATAAACCAAGCACAAAGGGATCTGGGATATGGCCCCTATAGAAAAAAAAAAGTGTGTGTGTGTGTGTGTGTGTGTGTGTGTGTGTGTGTGTGTGTGTGTGTGTGTCAGGGAATCGCTGCCTCTGTTGTGCAGAGACTGATATGGCCAAGACTGGCTTAGGCTACTTTCACACTTGCGTTCAGCGGAGTCACTATGGAGAATAGCGCAGTCTGTTAACGCACTGTGCTATTCTCCATAGACTTGTATGGACGACGCACTGTAACGCAAGTGTCAGCGTTGCATCTGCTGGACGACGCAGCGACGTTATTTTGACGCTGCGTCGGGCGCAAGGAACGCAGCATGTAACTTTTTTTGAGTAGCGCAATCTGTAGGATTTCCCTGCAAATGCTCTTTTTTTTTTAATTAAAAAAAAAAAAAAAGCATCAATCACAAACTTTATTTTGTCTCTCTGTGGCCGAGCGCTCAGTTGATCGTTCACAATAGTCTGCTGCCGGTAAAACTGTAAAGAAGAAAAAAAAAAAAAAAAAAAAAAACCTTTCCGTTTTGTACGATCCGTTGCATCCGTTGTGCCATTATATGCAATGCATCCGTTACACAACGCAATGCAACGGATGCCGTTCAACGCAAGTGTGAAACTAGCCTTAGGCACAGCGGTTTTTTTGATGCTGTGTTTTTGGCCGCAAAGAAAAACAAATGCACCCGCGGCAAAAACGCATGTGTTTTTACCGCGATTTGGAGCATTTCGCTTTGTTTTTGATCACTGAGTTTTGTGGCGTTTTTCCAATGCTTTGCGTGGGTGAAAAACGCAGGAACGAATTGACATGTCCATTTTTTTAGCTCAAAAACACAGCTGAAAAAAAAAAAAAAAAAAAGTGTGCGGACAGCAAAAATGAAAAGTCAGACTTTGCTGGGGAAGGAAAGTCATGCAGTTTTGAGCCCAAAAACGCACTTGAAAAATCGCTCAGTGCGCACAGCCTTAGTGCTCCGTTCTATTCACTGGTTTTGCATGCGCCACCTCGCTCACTAATTACTGACGGGCACTGGCTGCCCAAGCTTTCTCTGCACACAGTCACGTGCTGGATTACCTGCGGCAAACAGTACTAGGGAGCAAAACAGTGCAGCGAGTCTCTTGCTCATGTAAAGAGCACTGATCATCATACTTCGCATAGATTTCAATTAACTTCTAATTGTTTTAGCTTTTTAAAAAGTCAAAATTGGCAAAAATTGTTCCAAAAACTTTTGCAGACTTCATTTTTCAACATTTTTCTCCCCCTCACATTTCACAAATTTTCTAGAGTGCTCAAAATGGATAATTTATGGGGTTGCGGCGATTTGCAGAGAAAAAAAAAAGCAACCTTTTTTTGCCGCCGGTTGCGTTTTTTCCGCATAGACTTGCATTAGCGCGTGACGCATGGGCTTGCTTCATTGCATCATTTTTGCCGGATGCGGCATATTTAGCCCATGCGGCGGCCGGATGGAATGTTGCCTGGCACGTTTTTTTGTGCGGCGAAAACCCCCCCCCAAAAAACACCATCGCGCCGGATCCGGCGCAATTTACAATGCAAGCCTATGGACGCCGGATGCGGCGTCCTGCGGCAAAAACCACATCCAGCCGCCAGATGCATTTTTTTTGCACTGAGCATGCTCAGTATCAAGCCGCATCTGACAAAAAACGGACGGGCCGCATGGAAAAACTTATGCAACGGACCCGTTTTTTTGCGCCGCATCCGTTGCATAGGTTTTTGAGCCGGATTGAGCCGCACTGCTAAAACCGGATGTGTGAAAGCAGCCTAAAAAGGAAAATATCAAGGTTTAAAAAAAATAAAATAAAAATATCCTTGTGGTTATGACTGATCGATATGTTGTGATTTGGTGATTTCCACTCCAATGAGTAAAGAAGACAGATTAAAAGTTGATGTATTTTATATTGTTATAGTAGTTTAGTATGTAGTGGTTAAATTTAAAAGTAACATTCTATAACCCAGAATATTGACATGCGAGTTATTTACTAAAATCAGCAATGTATATTTTCATAACATGTCTGGTTATATTCATATTACTTTGTGTTAAAATTAATAAAAACATTTAAAAAAAAAAAAAAAAAAATAAATAAAATATCCCATTACATAAAAATAAAACTATACATTAACCCCTATGATTTTTTTCACTAGTATTATCCATTATAGGAAAAAAGTGACTAAAATCACTACAGAAGTCCTGGATGGAGAAAGATTTTCTAGATCTTGAACGTGTTCCTGGCAGTCACTGCCCTCTGAGGATACCGCACGATTCCTTTTTCTATACAATGATCCAATCCATCTTTCTGCCAAGCCGATTAAAGGAGAAGTAATGCAGTCTAAAAGCTTTATAAAAAAAAAAAAAAAAAAAAAGTATACAGCAAAGACTATCATGGATGCCAGGAGACAGTCAACGTCTAATTATTAAAGAGGCCCGGGTTACTCTCTGCAATAGCAAAACAATTCTGTGCCAGGCAAGATTCTTCAGAAAATGCACTAAGACGTCCAACGTAAACAAATAGATTTATTTTTACATGCGACTTTAATATTTTATGTATAGGTATGCTGGGACAAAAAAAAAAAAAAAAAAAAGCCACAACATATGCACAAGTTTTTATGTGCATTTTTTTATGGTTACACAAAAGCTGCGTTTTTAGTAGCAAAAACAGCCTTTAGGTTTTTTTGCACTTTAAATATATATTTTTTTTTTTTCTACAATTGAAAAAAGTATTGTTGGGAATTAGGGTATGTGCGCACGTTGCTTTTTACCTGCTTTTTTGCCGCTTTTTCTTCTGCGCTGTTTAATGCCAAAATGGATGTGTTCTTCTATTCAAGCAAAGTCTATGGGAATTTGGGTTTCTTGTTCACACTATGTTGTTCAAAATGCTGCCTTTTTGTGGCAGAACTTTGGTCAAAAACTCAGCTTTGCAGTGCAAAACCCAAATGGCAAAAACAATTGACATGTTGCTTCTTTGAAAAGCTGAGTTTTTGACCAAAGTTCTGCCACAAAAAGGCAGCATTTTGAACAACATAGTGTGAACAAGAAACCCAAATTCCCATAGACTTTGCTTGAATAGAAGAACACATCCATTTTGGCATTAAACAGCGCAGAAGAAAAAGCAGCAAAAAGCAGGTAAAAAGCAGGTAAAAAGCAACGTGCGCACATGCCCTTAAAAGCAACTTTTTTTTTTTTTTTTTTAATGACAGAGGCTTTCCCACCACAGCATCACTGAAAATGTAAATAGGACTGATGGATGGTGTTCCTAAGCCCACTGGCTGCTTAAATTAACCCCTTCAGCCCCCGGGCATTGTGTTTTTCCGTTTTGTTTTTTTTTTGTCCCTCTCTTTCTTCCGAGAGCCGTAACTTTTTTATTTTCCCGTCAATCTTGCCATATGAGGGCTTGTTTTTTGCGGGACGAGTTGTACTTTTAAATAAATCCATAAGTTTCACCATATAGTATACTGGAAAACTGCAAAAAAAATTCCAAGTGCGGAAAAATTTCAAGAAAAGTGTGATCGCACAATAGCTTTTGGGATATTTTATTCACTGTTCACTATATGGTAAAACTGATGTATCATTGTGATGCCTGAGGTCGGTGCGAGTTTGTAGACACCAAACATGTGTTTTTTGATATCCATCTCTAAATCATGTGATATATGTTGTTTTGATATCATGTTAATAAAATTTATACACTTGTTTGAAATTTTGGTGTAAAGTGTTTCTCTGATGTACTACGTGGTTATGCAGGTCTAATGTAGGTTTATATGCTGAGTTTGGTGGACATGCTCATATAATATATGATATGGATTTCTATTTCCGCTTTTGGATTTATTTTCTGTTTTTTGGTTTGGAATCTCTCCAGCAACCATTGAATTTGGTTTTCCATCCCCCCCTCTCCCTCCTCTTCCCTATATGGGTGGTATGAGGACATGATCGGGTTCTCTTGGGGTATACCTATTGATGTGAAAACTGGCAAATTATCATTTGGAAAATGGCTCTAAATTCATTGCAGAATTTTGTGCTTTGAATTGTGTTACATGAAAGGGTTTTTTCAATATCTATGTATTTGTATGGCATGGCAATGTATGCACTATTTAATCTTGTCTTGTGATTTATTTATGTACCCCCTCTGGGTTTGCCACAGTATATCATACCATTGGCTTTATGAATTAACCTTTATTCTTGGGGTGCATATAATGATTCCTGTGTAACAAATGCATGCTCTGATTTTTTGGAAACCCAAAGTGGCTCTTTATGTGCACAACTCACATGCATCTGCATGGTGTGCTAAATTAATTACCAAACACTCTCTAGGGTTAGCTGGAGTACCAAATTTTGCATGATTATCCCGGACAACTTTTGGGATAATATTTATATGTCCTTTTACAGTATACTGTTGGTCTTATGATATCATCTCTGTTGCAAAATTTTGATGTAGGCATATATTTAACCCTTTTTTTGACCACTTTTTTATACCAAAAATCAAATACCACACTGTCCCAGGATTTTTTTCTGTGTTTTTAAGGGGTAATGATTTTATACTGTGTTTTTTGATATCCATCTCTAAATCATGTGATATATGTTGTTTTGATATCATGTTAATAAAATTTATACACTTGTTTGAAATTTTGGTGTAAAGTGTTTCTCTGATGTACTACGTGGTTATGCAGGTCTAATGTAGGTTTATATACCAAACATGTATAGGTTTACTTTTGTATTTAAGGGGGTTAAAAAAAATTCACAAGCTTGTCCAAAAAAAAAAAAACCTGGCGCACGTTTTGCGCCATTTTCTAAAACCCATAGCATTCTCATTTTTCGGAATCTATGGCTCAGTGACTGCTTATTTTTTGCATCTCGAGCTGACGTTTCTAATGGTACCATTTTTGCGCAGATGCTACGTTTTGATCACCTGTTATTGCATTTTGCGGCAACCAAAAAACGTAATTTTGGCGTTTGGAATTTTTTTGCCGCTACGCTGTTTACTGATCAGATTAATTGATTATATATTTTGATAGATCAGGCATTTCTGAACGCGGCGATACCAAATGTGTATATTTTATATTTTTTTAGCCCTTTAATTTTCAATGGGGTGAAAGGGGGGGTGATTTGAACTTTTAGGTTTTTTTATTTTAATTTTTTAACATTTTTTAAAAAAAAAAAAAAATGTATTTTACTAGTCCCCCTAGGGGGCTATAGTGATCAGCAATCTGATCCCTCTGCCATATCTGCAGATCACAGCTACAGAGCTGAGAACTGCAGATTTGGTGCTTTACTTTCAATGCTAGCTGTATTCCGGCATTGAGAGGAAGTGACTCATGTTAGCTACAGGCATCATCACATGACCCTATGCTACCATGGCAACAACCGGAAGTCACGTGATCATGTCACGTGACTTCCGATGGGGGCAGGGTAAGTCACAGTCATGGCGGCGCGCATATACATCTCACTGCCAGATTTTGGCAGAGAGATGTAAGGGGTTAATGGCCGCGGGTGGAAGCGATTTCACCCGCGACTAGCAGGCACACATGTCAGCTGTTGAAAACAGCTGATATGTGCGCGGATCGCCGCTGCCTGCCCACGGCAGGGGGCGGGGATTAACATCACACGATCCCAGTACGTCATGGGTCGTTAAGGGGTTAAAGCTTGAGGAGAACATTGTGTACATGTATTTAAAGAGGTATTACCATCTCCAAGATCCTAACCTAACACGTAGGTGGAATAATAGTATTAGCAAATTCCTCCAATTAGAAATGTAGTATAGCTCTTCCGATTCGCTATGTCTCTTCATGTGCAGGGCATTGCAGGACCTTACGTATATATGGTTACGACCACACATATAGTCCGTTAGTTGCTCGTGGTCATAACCATGGATACCTTTGGTCTTGCAATACCCTGCACATAAAGAGACAGGGAATCAGAAAAATTACTTCTAATGGGAGTAATTGCTAATATTATAATTATTACACCTACTTCATAGTGGGATAGGGTCTTGGAGATTGGACTACCCCTTTAAATACATGTAATATTTATTAATTTATATAGCGCTATTAATTCCACAGTGCTTTACATACATTGGCAACACTGTCCCCATTGGGGCTCACAATCTAGAGTCCCTATCAGTATGTCTTTGTAGTGTGGGAGGAAACCGGAGGACCCAGAGGAAACCCACACATACATGGGGAGAACGTACAAACTCCTTGCAGATTTTGTCCTTTGTGGGATTTGAACCAAGGACCCCAGCGCTGCAAGACTGCAGTGCTAACCACTGAGCCACCGTGCCGCCCATGTACACATTATGGTCTCCTCAGGCTTTGATTCATGGATACCTAAGATCTTGCAATGCCCTGAACATGAGGTTAGGCTACTTTCACACATCCGGTTTGAGCACTGCGGCTCAATCCGGCTGTGAAAACTATGCAACGGATGCGGCGAAAACACCGCATCCGTTGCATAAGTTTTTACATGCGGCCCGTCCGTTTTTTTCCGGTTGCGGCATGCTACTGAGCATGCGCAGTGGAAAAAACCGCATGCGGCGACCGGATGCGTTTTTTGCCGCATCCGGCCTCCATAGGTATGCATTGAAAAATGCGCCGCAGCGGCCGGATGCGGCGTTTTTTGCCGGAGCAAAAAACGTTGCAGGGAGCGTTCGATCCGGCCGCGGCATCGGCTAAATCTGCCGCATGCGGCAAAAACCGGACCGAACGCAAGCCCCTGCGGCACAATACGGCACTAATGCAAGTCTATGCAAAAAAAAAACGCAACCGGCGTTACAAAAGCCGGTTGCGGTTTTTCTGCAGAACGCCATATTGTGCCGCAGAGCAAAAATCCGGATGTGTGAAAGTAGCCTTAGTGACATAGTGAACCAGAAGAGCTATACTACATTTATAATTGGAGGTATTTGCTAATATTATTATTACATCTATTACATATTCGGTTAGCATCTCCTTTCTAATTGGAGGCATTTGCTAATCTTATTACATATTAGGTTAGGATCTCCTTTCTAATTGGAGGCATTTGCTAATATTATTATTACATATTAGGTTAGGATCTCCTTTCTAATTGGAGGCATTTGCTAATATTATTACATATTAGGTTAGGATCTCCTTTCTAATTGGAGGCATTTGCTAATATTATTACTACATCTATTACATATTAGGTTAGGATCTTGGAGATGGGAATACCCCTTTAATCACCAATGAAATGAATAAGTTTCAAAAGGACCAAAAAACTCTTCCTAGCACGAGACACGCTATTAATTTTACTTATATTAGAGCCATCTAATTCATTTTGCTCTCCCAAAAATGTTATGTCAGTCTGCCCTTTACTCGCAGCTTCAATAGACAATTTGTACACAGTTTTTGTATGTGTATCTACAGTAATCTGGCCATGTAATGCCATTTCCGAAAAGATTTACTAAACTTGTTCTGCCTCTTTACTTAGTAAGGGCCACTCAGGTAGTGGAGAACAGTAAACAAATACTATTTGCATGACGGAGTCCACATTACAGGCACCTTTTCTGAAAAAGTTGATGCTAATAGTATATTAGTGATTGGCAGTCCAGCTCTTTTTGGTGATCCAGCTCCCTTCGCTCAACAAAGCGACAATGCTTTGGATCCTAAATGGATCCCTATTGACAGGGAACCTGTCAGGTGCAATATGCATACTGAACCACGAGCAGTTCTGGGTGCATATTGCTAATCAATGCCTAACCCTTCCTATAACATCCCAAGAGGGCGGTTAGTTGGGAGATATCACACCCTTGGGACTAGTCCCCGCGCTCGTTAGCAAAAGATAAAGGTTCTTTAGAAACACTTTCTATAGATCTCTTTATCTATGCTAGTGTATACAGGGACGGTTAGGCCGGGATTAGCAATATACACCCAGAACTGCTCGTGGTCCTGTGTGCACATTGGACCTGACAGGTTCCCTTTAATGCTCGGAACCCCTCCACCCATGGCTGAAACCCCACCCACTTGTAGGCAACTAGTTAAATTGATGAGCGGGCAGCATTTGGTTCAGATTTCTTCTTTCTAACGCCCAGTGAGAGCCATTAAGAGAATTAGTGTCCCTCACAGTGGTGCTAGCTCCTGTCATTCACAGCAGGGAGCTGGCTCTTAGGTTAGACCGTATCTGAACGCCACATCAGTATGATATAGTAACACTCCAAAAAGCTTGAAACTGTCGTATATTAGGCTGCTTTCACAATTTTGTCTTTTCCCAACAGTCACAATCCGTCTTTTCCCAACAGTCACAATCCGTCTTTTCCCAACAGTCACAATCCGTCTTTTCCCAACAGTCACAATCCGTCTTTTCCCAACAGTCACAATCCGTCTTTTCCCAACAGTCACAATCCGTCTTTTCCCAACAGTCACAATCCGTCTTTTCCCAACAGTCACAATCCGTCTTTTCCCAACAGTCACAATCCGTCTTTTCCCAACAGTCACAATCCGTCTTTTCCCAACAGTCACAATCCGTCTTTTCCCAACAGTCACAATCCGTCTTTTCCCAACAGTCACAATCCGTCTTTTCCCAACAGTCACAATCCGTCTTTTCCCAACAGTCACAATCCATCATTTTGAGAAAAAACTGAATCCTACAAAATAATTTGCAGGATTCAGTTTGTTCCCCTAGACTTGTATTAACAAAGAATTGAGACAGATGGCCCTGCGTTGCATCCGTCAAGCGATGGATCAGTTGTGGAACGACTGATATCCCCCCCCTTTCCCGGGATGGATTCCTATAGATTTTTCACTGCCAAATAACATTTGCAGGCTAAAAAAAAAAAAAAAAAATACAATGGATCATTGCACAGGATCCATCACATCAGTTTTAACACTATCTGCAACAGATCAGTCGCATCAGTCACAAAACAGATTGTGACTGATGGAAAAAGACGGAAGTGTGAAAGCCTCAAAAGTTTTTGCAGGTAAAATTTGTAATTGTTTAGAGAAAAGTCACGGAAGTCAGATTTGTTGTGGAAATTCCCACAGCACATTCACAGAGAATCAGGAGTTCATTTCAGCAGCAGCTTTTAAAAGCTGGTCCTGTAACATAGGCTATAGCTAGAAGGCCAAATGCATGGTGTTTCTGCAATTCCACTGCAACATTGTGGTTCCCAAATCTGTTGGACTTTATGTCGATGGCTCCAAGTTGCAGGAGACACACTTGACAGACTTCAATGCAAGTCACAAGTGACATGATTTGCCTGCAACTTGGCTGATTTACAGCAAAATCAGAGCTTTAAAATAAGACACTACCAAAAGTCAGACAAGCTGCACAAGCGTTTTTGGTGGTGTGATACATCACTGCATAGAACTCAGACTAAGGCTATGTGCGCACAGTGCGTTTTTGCGAGTTTTTCTGGTGCGTTTTTTGGCCTCAAAACTGCAGGACTTTGCTTCCCCAGCAAAGTCTATGAGTTTTCATTTTTGCTGTCCGCACACATCTGTTTTTTGTTACCTGCGTTTTTGAGTTAAAAAAAAAAAAATGGACATGTCAGTTCTTTCCTGCGTTTTTCTGCGTTTTCCCCCCATGCAATGCATTGGAAAAACGCAGCAAAACGCAGAGATCAAAAACGCAGCAAATCGCGGCAAAAACGCATGGGTTTTTTCGACGCAGGTGCGTTTTTAGCGGCCAAAAACGCACAAAAACGCAGCATCAAAAAGACGCAGTGTGCGAACCTAGCCTAAGTGAAAAAACATTGTTTTAATCTATTGAGATCTACGGTACATCTTCTTACATTACCATTGTTCAGCTGCTTCTGTGACAACCTCCCTGACCCTACTTCTGGCCTCTGTCCCTCCAGCGGCCATGCACAGGCAGCGCTCGATACTAGTAGACAATATTGCTATGCATCAGGGCCGGCTCCAAGTTTTTGTGGGCCCTGGGCGAAAGAGTCTCAGTGGGCCCCATCCACACATAGACATGCACAGATACATACACATACAGGCATACGTACACATACATATTTAAAGAGAAATTCACAAAAACACATATAAATAGACATAAATCTAGACAGTCATATACACTGACATACATAGATACACATCATACATGCACACACACATTATTTTTATATATTTATCCTGTATATATATTTCCAATATTGGGAAGCCGGCAACAGCCTCACTCACCTCCCGGCTTGTCTAACAGACATGGCCGCACATAGAGCACACTTACACTGCTGTATATACATCACAAGAGAGGCTGGGGACAAACACATTACTGGGGGAATATATATTACTGAAGAAAGGGGTATACAGCAATGGGGGGCATACAGCTCTAGAGGAGGGCAGTGACTGAGGTGGGGGGACAAACAGCTGTGAGGTGGGGGGGTGACATGCAGCTCTGGGGGTATACAGCTCTGGGGTAAGGGGGGGGGGGGGGGGGGGACATTAAGCACCTGGGTGGAGGGAACATACAGCTCTGAGGGGGTAAACAGCACCTGGGTGGAGGGGACATACAACTCTGGGGGTATGGTAGTTTGCAGCCCCCATATTGTGTTATGAAGGCCCCATTGTCCTCCATATAGTATGTAGCCCCCATATTCACTATGCAGCCCCCATATAGCATTAGGCACCTTCATGTAGTATATAGCCCACTTATAGCACAATGCAGACGCAGATAGCAATAGGCACCCTCATGTAGTATACAGCCCCTAAATACCACAGTGCAGAGCCAGATAGCATTAAGCACCCTCATGTAGTGCAGAGCCCCTATATAGTACATTGCAGTCAGATAGCATTAGGCACCCTCATGTAGTATACAGCACCTATATAGCACAGTGCAGAGCCAGATAGCATTAGGCACCTTCATATAGTACACAGCACCTATATAGCACAGTGCAGAGCCAGATAGCATTAGGTATCCTCATGTAGTACACAGACCTATATAGTACAGTGCAGACCCAGACAGCACAGTGCAGAGCCAGATAGCATTAGCCACCCTCATGTAGCATACAGCTTGTATATAGCACAGCCTGTATATAGCACAGTGCAGAGCCAGATAGCAATAGGCACCCTCATGTAGCATACAGTTTGTATATAGGCTATATACAAGCTGTATGCTACATGAGGGTGCCTATTGCTATCTGGCTCTGCACTGTGCTATATACAGGCTGTGCTATATAACATAGCACAGCCTGTATACAGCACAGTGCAGAGCCAGATAGCAGTAGGCACCCTCATGTAGAATACAGTGATTAATACTCAGTGGCGTAACTAGAGTTTGATGGGCCCTGGTGCAAAATTTGGACCGGGGCCCCCCTCCACGTACACCGAGACTTAGGGTACGGAATAATGACACTGACACTTGGGGTACAGGATAATGACGCTGACACTTGGCTCTTACCCTCAGCACCCAGGTTTCCCATGATCTGAAATCCCTCTATCAGTACCCTGCTTTCCCATGTTCTGATATCCATCTTGTCCTCAGCACCCAGCTTCCCCATGCTCTGCTATACATCTTTCCCTCAGCACCCAGCTTTCCCATATCAGAGCATGGGAAAGCTGGGTGCTGAGAGATTTACAGCAGAGCATGGGAAAGCTGGGTGCTGAGGGAAAGAGCCTTTCCCTCAGGACAAAACATTTCCATCCCATACTTGTATCTTTGTCCCCCCTTGTATATAGATCTCCAAATACTATAAATGGCCCCCACATAGCCTTCCGTATAATATAAAGGGTCCCACATAACCCTTGATATATTAGAATGCACCCCCATAGTTCATTATTACAATGCATTTCCCCAAAGTTCTCCATGTATTATAATTGACCCCATAGTTCTCCATATATTATACTGCACCACATAGGCCTCCATATATTATACTGCACCACATAGGCCTCCATATATTATACTGCACCACATAGGCCTCCATATATTATACTGCACCACATAGGCCTCCATATATTATACTGCACCACATAGGCCTCCATATATTATACTGCACCACATAGGCCTCCATATATTATACTGCACCACATAGGCCTCCATATATTATACTGCACCACATAGGCCTCCATATATTATACTGCACCACATAGGCCTCCATATATTATACTGCACCACATAGGCCTCCATATATTATACTGCACCACATAGGCCTCCATATATTATACTGCACCACATAGGCCTCCATATATTATACTGCACCACATAGGCCTCCATATATTATACTGCACCACATAGGCCTCCATATATTATACTGCACCACATAGGCCTCCATATATTATACTGCACCACATAGGCCTCCATATATTATACTGCACCACATAGGCCTCCAGTTTTATAACGCACACCCATAGTCCATATATAAGGTAGCCTCCATATATTATAATGTAGCCCCCATAGTCCTATATGTATTATAATGTAGCGCCATAAATCATATTGTATTATGCAGCCCCATACTCCTCCATGTATAATGCACCTCTAGTCCATGTATAAGGTGTCCTTCATGTTTATTATGTAGTCCCATAGACCTCCATGTATCATGCAGCCAGCACCCCCAGGCCTCCATGTGTCATGCAGCCAGCAAAATAAAAAAACAAGTACCTCTTCTCCTTCCAACCCCTGCGACCGCGATAGTTACTCCCCTGCCCCCATATCTCACACACCCTGCTCCCCATACAGCCTGCACCCCCCAGATCACACACACTACACCCCCATATCTCACACACCCTGCTCCCCATACAGCCTGCACCCCCCAGATCACACACACTACACCCCCATATCTCACACACCCTGCCCACATATCTCACCTTGCCTGTACCCCAACTTACCCCTCTCAAACACTCTGCACTCCTTCACATCCTTCTGTCACAGTCTGCAGCCCTAATATGCCCCTCACCCTGCAGTCCCCTTCCCCCTCATGTCCCCTCTTTTCTTTTTACCAGTCATCATGTGTCCAAATCTCCTTCAGGATTCAGTATCTCTTGCTTTCTGCCCGGCATCCTGTGTCTCCTCCCACACAGTCACATGGGCGTGACATCATCGCAGGTCCTGCAGGATGGCTTATTCCGTCTTCTGTGCAGGTCAGGAGCTCTCCTGCAGCTCAGAAACGGCTGGTGGCCTCTCCAGGTCAGGGGCCCCTCTACTGACACTGGGCTCCCCTGACTCACAGGCCGGCCCCCTGACTGTCGCATTGTCGGCTACTACACAGCGGCACTACACATAGGGGCCCGGCAGCCGGCTCTGCAGAGCGGCTGCCAGGCCCCTATGTGTACTAGTGCTGCTGTGTAGTGGCCGGCCTGTGAGTCAGGGGAGCCCAGTGTCAGTAGAGGAGCGGCTCACTTCTCGTTCCCCCGCTGATCCAGTCTCCTCGGCGCGTCGTCCATTGCTGTCGCTCGCTCTGACCTCTCAGCAGGCGCGCAGTGATGACGTCACCGTAGTCCTCTGTAGAGCTGTCAGAACGCCGACAGTCACAGCGGGGAGAATGATGAGAGAGAGCGCGCCGCTCACTCTCTCATCATTGCTCTCAATTGTATCGGCACCTGTGATGCCGATGCAATTGAAAGCGCGATCCTCGGCGGGGGGCGGTGACAGCACTGCCACCGGACCCCCTGAGTAGTGGTGTGCCACTCCTGGCACCACGAGTGGGCCCCCCCGGCAGCTCAGGGCCCCGGCATTTGACCGGGTTTGCCGGGTGCTGGCGCCGGCCCTGCTATGCATACACAACACCTGGCTTTGTGTATCAGGATAACACAATAGAATTTCAGATTTGCAGCAGAGGTGAATTTCCACAGCACGGGGATGAGACTTCTTAAAACTTCATCCAATTGCCTAACACATTTCTGTCACATGTGCCCTTCCTTTTCATGCAAAGTGGATAACTATAATTTACTGCCACATGTATGCTTCAGCATGGAAACTAACTTAGGCTGGACTCAGACGAGCGACGGCATCGGATGAGATATGCTAATGACCCCCGGCTGAGGCTCTGCTGCGAGCATGAGCCGATTGTCATGCGACTGTGACCCGATCTTGCAATTGGGTCACAGCTGTGAACCTGAGGACGGGCGCTGCGGAAGAGAGGTAGGGGTTAATCCCCCATCTCCTCCATTGTCAGCCTGTGCTTATATTGCACTGCACTGGGATAACATCCGAGTGCAGTCCGATGAATCTCTCGCACCCATTCACTTGAATGGGTGTGAGGGATATGGCTCTAGCAGAAAGTCGCAGCATTCTGCGATTTTTCTCGCATACAGAATCTGGAGGAGAAAAGCTGACTAACTGCTCTCCCTCATTGACTAACATTGGTCCGAGTGCAATGCGAGATTTTCACACATTGCACTCGTCCGATTTCAACGCTCGTGTGAGCGAATCCTTACAGAGCAGATTTTTTTTTTTTTTTTTTTTTAGTTGAATGGGGCACTGCTGCAACACCATGCAAATCCGTTATGCAAAGAATGGTGTGCACCTGTAAAAGCCAGCCTAAAGCCAGGTTCAGACAGTCGTATTTCTTCATGATCAGTATGAGCACTGCAATACAGAGACTGTCTGCAAATCTCCAAACCCAAACTTGCAGCCTCACATGCCTCTAAGGGTCTGTGCGCACTGGGAAATTTGCTTAAGAAAAATCCGCACCCGTGGCAAAAACCACGGTAAGGCTATGTGCGCACGTTGCGTACAGTTCACTGCAAAAATTTCTGCAGCGATCTGAAGAGCACATGTGCGCTTTAAATCGCTGCAGAAATGTCCGTAGTGAAGCCGATTCCATGCGCTCTGCCTGCAGCTCCTCCCATAGACAGAGCAGGAGCTGCCGGCAAAGCGCACGGAAGAAGTGACATGTCACTTCTTTTTGCGCAGCGCTTCGGCAGTAGCCGAAGCGCTGCGCTCTAAAACGCCACGTGCGCACGGCCCCTGCACAATCTCCATAGACTGTGCAGGGGACGCAGGACGCATGCAGTTACGCTGCGCTACAAAGTGCAGCGTAACTGCATGTATTTACGCAACGTGTGCACATAGCCTAAACACGCACCCGGAAACCGCATGCAGTTTTACCGCGGTTTGTTGCGGTTTTTCCACAGGTTGGTCCCTGCGATTTTTTACCATCATCTATGGCAAAAACACAGGTACCTGTGGAAGAGAAGTGACATGCTACTTTTTTGCTGCAACAAAACCTATAGGAAAAAAAAAAAAAAAACACCGCAGTCTGCACACAGCATTTTGGATTTCCCATAGATTTTGCTGGGGAAGGCCTGCAGAAAGGTTATGAACAAAAACCACACCTTTTCTGCAGCAAAAACCGCAGCAAATCCATGGGAAAAACGCAGCGTGCGCACAGTTTAAATTTAAATTTGGGTCGGGACATCTGCATTAAGGCTGGGTACTGTGAGCCATACACAGGCCGTGACATATACCACTTGAAAAACCAGCCTAAAACCCAATATAAACTTGAAGAGGCTGCAGCGCTCATACAAGTGAGATAGTGTGACACCGCTGGACTATCAGATCATCACAGGGTATTGCACAATCCACCTCCCACTTGGTTATGGGTCCCTAACCAAATGGTGTTACCTACATCAGCTAATCAAATCCTAGATACACCCTGCATCACACCCACCAAACACACCAGTGGATGGCTTGAGTGGAATAGAGTCGCCCACTTGGGGGGCGTTAGGGAGGGGAGGTGAAGAGTGTAGTCAGTAGAGTGGTAGTCAGTAGAAGTAGTAGTAGAGTGTTGGAGAGTAGCCCTCGAGCTGCGAGGAGCTCTGAGGAGGTCAGGAGCGGGGACTCCCATAAGGAGACTGTCTAGGTCGTAGACGGTGGTCTGGGCCTAGAGGAGCTGGACCCCCGGTCGCAGGAGATCGTGGCAAGGGGCTAGTGTCTGTCAAGCAGGACAGCCGGCGGCCTTGCACCATCACCGGGTTGGGGCCAAGGCACAACGGGGTACATGGACCCTGGTCGGAGAGTAGCTGCATGCAACCCGATAATTTACCCATGGAGAACAGAGCCTTCAAAATTCATTCCCAACCGCTCCAAAACCGGGGCACTAGCGCAACGAGGGGGATAGGACTTTCCATTCAAAACGGTCCAGAAAATCCCAAGCGTGAGCCCTGAGAGCAAGCTCCCACACAGCCACAGCGGCATGCGGGACCCGGTAAGTTTCACACTAACCACCAGAGAAGTAAACTTAGTGCCAGGAGGCAGGTCACGGATCACCAGGCAGCACCATTGGTGACGGGACCCGAACTAGCTCCCCTCAGCGGCAGCGGTGTCCAGAGATTTGGTTTACTCGGTTGTCGGTGTCTGCTTAATGGACTGAGTACAAGAGTGATCCCTGCATCCCACGGCCTTATTTCCCACACACCTAGTCCCGGGGCGTTCCCTCCTACCCGTGGAGGGTTCTAACACCTTGCTGCCCTGTTCCATCATCCCCGGGTACTCCCAACTGCAGCGGTGGTACTTCTAATTACCACACACCACGGGTGGCGTCACAAACTTTATAATACCTTGTAATTGGATCCTCCAACAGTGACAGCGATTAACCTCAGTGACAGCTCAGCCGATCGCGCTACTCACCTCAGTTGCTGCTTGGAGGTGACCGGAGCGGCGGTGTCTTCTGCAGCTCCTGTTACCTTCATGCTGGAAGAGACGCTGGAGGTCCGTGGATTCCGCCGGATATGGAGGGCTTTTTGGGGCTTATTAAATTGATAATGAGTGAATGTGTTTGTGTTTTTTATTTCTAATAAAGGATTTTTCGGGTGTGTGTGTTTATTTACTGTAACTTACAGATTAATCATGGAGGGTGTCTCAGACGCCTGACATGAATAATCTAGGATTTAGTGGCAGCTATGGGCTGCCATTAACTCCTTATTACCCCGATTTGCCAACGCACCAGGGCAAATCTGGAAGAGCCGGGTACAGTCCCAGAACTGTCGCATATAATGTATGCGGCAAGTCTGGGCGGCTGCTGGCTGATATTGTTAGGCTGGGGGGCTCCCCATAACATGGAGCTCCCCATCCTGAGAATACCAGCCTTCAGCCATATGGCTTTATCTGGCTGGTATTAAAATTGGGGGGGACCGCACGCCATTTTTTTTTATTTATTTATTTCACTGCACAGTATAGACACGCCCACCGGCTGCTGTGATTGGGTGCAGTGAGACACGTCACTCAGCGTGGGGGCATGTCTCACTGCAACCAATCATAGGCACCTGTGGGCGGGGAAAGCAGGAAATACGAGATTGTTTAATGAGTGGCCGGCTTTTTCAAAATAGTAAAAGCCGCCGGAGCAGTGTGAACGCCGTGCAGCGCCGGTGATCGGTGAGTATGAGAGGGGGCTGCTAACTTCAGTCACTCGGGGGATTAGTGGTCACCGGTGAGTCCTTCACTGGTGACCGCTAATCAGGACGCGGCACAGACAGAGCCGCAGCATGACAATGAGGTCGGGTTAAGTTCACCCGAGTTCATTCTGATTGTGCGGCTCTGTCTGTGTCTGCTGTCATCTGCCTTTCAGCTCTGCTACATGGTTGTCTGTGTCTGCTGTCAGCGGCCATGTAGCAGCGCTGAATGGCAGATGACATAGTAAAAAATACGCATTACACACGCTAGTAAAATCATTAATTTATTCAGAAATAGCATCGCACTTGCGTTGCACTCGCACCTAACGTGAACTAAAATCAGCCGAGTTTTTTTCAGCCCAGTCGGACCGATTTTACTCGCATAGATGTGTTTCCACCCTAACTCAGAGCCGAGCCAGCTTAGGCTAAGTTCGCACTTGCGTTGTTTTGCAGAAGTCACAATCAGTGGCAATGGATGCGTTACAGATAGGGGCACAACTGATGTGACTGATGCTGCAAAAAAAAAAAAAAAAAAAAAAAAAAAAAAAAAAAAAAAAGTGTTGTTTTTTTTAACTGTTTTACCGGCGGCCGGCTTGTGAGCGATCAGGTGATCACCACAGCGGCTGGCTTTTGTGAATGATCAGCTGATTGCCCGGCGGCTGGCTTTTGTGAACTATGAACCGGGCGATACGCTGATCGTTCCAGCCGCTGGAACTGCATTTACAGTAGATCATGGTTTTTTACTGTACGCATGCTCACAGTAAAAACCGAATCCGCCGCACACAAAAACGTTACATTCAGCATTGCTCCTGCCTGATGGTCAGTCAGTAAACGACTGATCCGTCACGCGGCGGATGCAACACAAGGCCATCAGTCACAATCTATTGCTAATAGAAGAAGTCTATGGGGAAAAAAACGGATTCCTGCAAAATATTTTGCAGGATACCGTAATTCCTTAAGGCGACGGATTGTGACTGATGCAAAACGGAACTGTGAACTTAGCCTTATACAACACAGTCTCTTACACTTGAGTCACAGCACAGCTGACTGAAGAGCAGCGCTCTGCAGACAAGAAGCTAAAGGGACTATTAGGCTATGTGCACACTTTGCTTTTTTTCCATGCATTTCCGCAGCGTTTTGAACTGCAGCGTTTTAATGCCAAAATGCTTCATTTTGATGTTCAAGCAAAGTCAATGAGAAATAGGGATTTCTTGTGCGCACAATGCTGTTAAAAACGCTGCGTTTCAGTTGCAGAAAATTTGTCAAAATCTCTGCATTTGAAGAAGCAACATGTCAATTGTTTTTGCCATTTTGGCAGCGTTTTGCTAACATTGAAGTCAATGAGAATTATCAAAACGCATCCTAAATCAAAATCCTAGTGTTTTACATGCTTTTTGATGCAGAAAACATGCGTTTTTGACTTTATAATAAGGGCATGATATGTCCCTTTATACACACAAATTAAATTACTGAAAATCCATAATTTAATGTTATTTTATACAGTGCCTACAAGTAGTATTCAACCCCCTGCAGATTTAGCAGGTTTGATAAGATGCAAATAAGTTAGAGCCTGCAAACTTCAAACAAGAGCAGGATTTATTAACAGATGCATAAATCTTACAAACCAACAAGTTATGTTGCTCAGTTCAATTTTGATACATTTTCAACATAAAAGTGTGGGTCAATTATTATTCAACCCCTAGGTTTAATATTTTGTGGAATAACCCTTGTTTGCAATTACAGCTAATAATCATCTTTTATAAGACCTGATCAGGCCGGCACAGGTCTCTGGAGTTATCTTGGCCCACTCCTCCATACAGATCTTCTCCAAGTTATCTAGGTTCTTTGGGTGTCTCATGTGGACTTTAATCTTGAGCTCCTTCCACAAGTTTTCAATTGGGATAAGGTCAGGAGACTGACTAGGCCACTGCAACACCTTGATTTTTTCCCTCTTGAACCAGGCCTTGGTTTTCTTGGCTGTGTGCTTTGGGTCGTTGTCTTGTTGGAAGATGAAATGACGACCCATCTTAAGATCCTTGATGGAGGAGCGGAGGTTCTTTGCCAAAATCTCCAGGTAGGCCGTGCTATCCATCTTCCCATGGATGCGGACCAGATGGCCAGGCCCCTTGGCTGAGAAACAGCCCCACAGCATGATGCTGCCACCACCATGCTTGACTGTAGGGATGGTATTCTTGGGGTCGTATGCAGTGCCATCCAGTCTCCAAACGTCACCTGTGTGGTTGGCACCAAAGATCTCGATCTTGGTCTCATCAGAACAGAGAAGCTTGAACCAGTCTGTCTGAGTCCTCCAAGTGATCATGAGCAAACTGTAGACGAGCCTTGACATAACGCTTTGAAAGTAAAGGTACCTTACGGGCTCGTCTGGAACAGAGACCATTGCGGTGGAGTACGTTACTTATGGTATTGACTGAACCCAATGTCCCCACTGCCATGAGATCTTCCCGGAGCTCCTTCCTTGTTGTCCTTGGGTTAGCCTTGACTCTTCGGACAAGCCTGGCCTCGGCACGGGTGGAAACTTTCAAAGGCTGTCCAGGCCGTGGAAGGCTAACAGTAGTTCCATAAGCCTTCCACTTCCAGATGATTCTCCCAACAGTGGAGACAGGTAGGCCCAACTCCTTGGAAAGGGTTTTGTACCCCTTGCCAGCCTTGTGACCCTCCACGATCTTGTCTCTGATGGCCTTGGAATGCTCCTTAGTCTTTCCCATGTTGACCAAGTATGAGTGCTGTTCACAAGTTTGGGGAGGGTCTTAATTAGTCAGAAAAGGCTGGAAAAAGAGATAATTAATCCAAACATGTGAAGCTCATTGTTCTTTGTGCCTGAAATACTTCTTAATACTTTAGGGGAACCAAACAGAATTCTGGTGGATTGAGGGGTTGAATAATAAATGACCCTCTGAATAAACTTTTCACAATTTAAAAAAAACAAAACATTCTTTTTTGCTGCAGTGCATTTCACACTTCCAGGCTGATCTACAGTCCAAATGTCACAATGCCAAGTTAATTCCGAATGTGTAAACCTGCTAAATCTGCAGGGGGTTGAATACTACTTGTAGGCACTGTACATAAACAGTTATAATTCTAAGAAAATTACGGTAGTTATTTTGTGTATGATTTTAATGATTTGTTATTTTTTTCCTTTTTTTTTCCATAGTGTTTGTATGTTTAAACTTTATTCAGCAGTGTATTTGTATTCAAAAGGCATCTGACTTCAAGCAAGGAAAAAGCATGTAAATCGTGGTAAAAACGCGGTCAAAACGCAAGCGTATTTTTAGCGTTTTTGTGGTCAAAACCAAATTTGACAAAGAATTTCTGCCAGAGGATGCGCTTATAACTGCAATAAACTCAACGCAAAGTGCGCACACAACCTCAGGCTATGCGCGCACGTGTGCTACAAAGCGCAGCGTAACTGCATGTAATTATGCAACGTGCGCACACAGCCTTAGAGCAACCAAAGTCAGTTTTTCTGCTATTGTGCATAATTTCTCTCAACTATGTTTTATATAGTGAATGGCCAAAATTTTAAAAGTTCAAAGAAAAACCTTCCCTTATTAGGACATGTTCACACGGGGTTTATTTTAGCACGGTTTTTACCTTGGTTTATGCAAATCCATGCTAATAAACCTCTACCTTCACAGTTCCAGCAAAGCCTATGAGATTCCTGAAAACAAACACCGGCAGTTTGTTCCCTGTTTTGTCAACCACCTTGGTTTTTGCTCAGTTTTTGAAAGAATGAGCATGTCAATTCCTTTTACCGTTTTTGATGTTCACCCATACAAATCAATGAGGAAGTGCAAAATCGCAGCAAAACAGCAGTAAAAGATGAGGATTTGTTGCAGAAAAAAAACCTGAGCAAAAACACCCCGTGTTAACATAGCCTTAGCTTAGATCATTTAAGTTACATCACTCTGCATTAAGCCAAGCAGCGTTTATTGGTTGCTAAAGAATAGTGAACTCTGCTGGTGTCTATATCATTATAGGCAAGCAATGCTGAGATCAGTTCACATGACCAGACGCCTCTGTAATAAATATTTTACACTTTTCACATATGCTCTTTAACTGTAGGTTACATTTCAGAATGAGCCATTGTGTGTGCACAATTAATAACCCCATTTCTGGCCACTATATTACCTGAATACGGCATTTTCACCAGTTTTCCCCTCTGCAGGCTTCATCTCTATTTGTAATTGAAGCTGATCTGCTGGGAGGACACTCGCTGCTATGTTGACTCCCAGCAGAGACATTAGGCTATGTCCACGCGTCTGTGTTCTGACTTGACTACTAAACTGCAGCATTTTGACAAGTGTAAAAACTACGTTTAAAAAAAAAAAAAAAAAAAAATGCAGTAAAGACGCATGCATTTTTGTCACATTTTAAACAGTGCGTTTGAGAAGTCAATTGGTGGAACATGCAACCAAAACGCAATGAAGAAGTGACATGCTGCTTTTTTAGGCAACGATTTTGACAAATATTTGCCAAACAAAACACTGCCTAAAACAAAAAAAAAAAAAAAAAAAACATGCAGATGGAAATTCTGATTTCTCAGACAGGCTCCATTTTGGTCCAGGTAACATCATACCGCCATAATGCACATGCATGCTAGACACCATGGTGCAGCTGCAGAGCTTAAATCACGCTGCATCAGTGTATCTGTTGAATTTACAACCTCTTAGGCTATGTGTCCACGGTAGAATGTACCTGCGGATTTTTCTGCATGAAAATCCGCGACTTTCGCGGCAAATCCGCACCTTTTTTTTGCTGCGGATTTACCGCGAATTTTGATGCGGATTTTTTTTTTTTCCCCATTCTATACCCTAAGGCTATGTGTCTACGGTAGAATGTACCTGCGGATTTTCCTGCATGAAAATCCGCGACTTTCGCGGCAATTCCGCACCTTATTTTTGCCGCGGATTACCGCGAATTTGCCGCGGATTTTGATGCAGATTTTTTTTTCCATTCTATACCCAAAATCCGCACCAAAATCCGCAATAATAATTGACATGCTGCAGATTTTTCCGGATCAAAATCCGCGGCAAATCCGCCACGGAAAAATCCGCAGCATGGGCACAGCATTTCCAAAATGCCATTGAAATGGCTTGGAAGTGCCGCTGCTGCAGATTTTCGGAAAATCCGCGGCAAAATCCGCGCAAAATCCACAGCGTGGGCACATAGCCTTAGGCTATGTGCACATGCTGACATTTTTGCACATCTCCAAAACGCCATGTTTTTGGCTGCAAAAAACTCATGCATTGCATGGGTGGAAAAACACAGGAAAACGCATTAAAGATTGATACCACCATTTTTTTTCCAGCTCAAAAACGCAGCCAAACAAAACTTCACTGTGCGGACAACAAAAAAGAAATCTCAGACTTCGCTGGGGAAGCAAAGTCATGCAGTTTTGAGCCCAAAAACGCGGTAAAAAACGTGCAGCATGTGCACATAGCCTTACACTGGCATTAGACATGATACGATACTCACATGTCTGATATTATGCTGTCACTCTGCAATATTTTTTGACACTATATTGCCATAGTATATTTGCGTGTGTCCCATAATAACATGTATTTATACTACAATGACTTGGTAAGGCTACTTTCACACATCAGGTTTTTCCATCAGGCACAATCTGGAAAAAAAACGGGTAAAACGGATCCGGTACCGCATCAGTTTTATCCCCATAGATTTGCATTGTTACCGGATTGTGCCTGATGGCTTTGCGTTGCATCCATTTTTTTCCGGATGCGGCAAAATTAATGCGGCGGCCGGATGTAACGTTTCATGTAACGTTTTTTGGCCCCTTAAAAAAACCTCATCGCGCCGGATCCGGCGTGTTTTACAATGGAAGCCTATGGACGCCGGCGTAATGCGGCAAAAAACGGATGTGGCTGCCGGATCCGTTTTTGTAAACAGAGCATGCTTCAATGTTTTGAAAAACGGACAAAACAAATCCGTTTTTTTACGCATCCAGCATAACGGATCTGTTAAACGGATAAGGTTTTTACATTTTTTGCCGGATCCGTTGGATCAGGAAAAAAAAAAAAAAAGGATTGTGCCTGAATGCAGAAAACTGATGTGTGAAAGTAGCCTAATTCCAATAATCTGTGTATAAGGCTATGTGTCCACGGTAGAATGTACCTGCGGATTTTTCTGCCTGAAAATCCGCGACTTTCGCGGCAAATCCGCACCCGCGGATTTTTTTTTTCCCCCATTCAAAACCAAAAATCCGCACCAAATCTGCACCAAACAATTGACATGCTGCAGATTTTTCCGGATCAAAATCCGCGGCAAATCCGCAGCGGAAAAATCCGCAGCATGGACACAGCATTTCCAAAATGCCATTGAAATGGCTTGGAAGTGCCGCTGCTGCAGATTTTCGGGAAATCCGCGGCAAAATCCGCGCAAAATCCGCAGCGTGGGCACATAGCCTTACACTCATCTTTCTGGACCCAATTTACACATTGTTTGTACCTGTATTTCTATATATTGTCCTTATGTTATGCCCTTTTTTCTGTAATTTGCCGGCTGTTGGCAGTCATTTTTAATTAAAAAAAATTATTGTTCATGACCTCATCAGGTTTTTTGTTTAGAATGTGTTCTAATTTTTAGTGCCCATAATTAGGACAGATCACAGAATAAAAATGTTGTGGATACTTCTGTAAAGGAACAAATTGACCATCTGGGATTCTGCCATGGTTGTGTGTGATCTGAGCTTTTATTGCTTTTGGGCATTTCTGTTTTGCTACAAGTGTCGGCACTGCAACAAACAATGACTGAAAAGCTAACATGTCTGAGCAGAACTTGCACAGATTCGTGGCATATTCCGCTTTTATCACAGGCACTCAGATAATGTAAAACGAATGGCTTGCACAGCTGAGTGGCCAGGAGCGACAGTGTGCAAAATACATAACTGCACTCTTAAATTTTCAACATTAGTTGGGATGCAAACTATGGGATCCCCCCAATCAGAATGTAATGGCAAATTCTAGGACAGGTCTCCACTTTACAAAATGGGGAAAATGTCGTGGACGCACCAACTAACTAGAGAAGATAATTTAGTCATACAGAATAGGAAATTAAAGGCCATCAATGAGACCATGGCACACTAAACAGCATTCTAGACAACTCAAGGTGCCCACAGACATAATCGGGGCTCACAAGAGAACAAGGAGCAGAAAGTCTAACCTGCTTGGAAGAAATAGGATTCACATCTCCTTGTGCCAGACAGTGCATAACGAGGATCCCTCTGGAGCCTGGGTACTGTTATATAACTCAGAAATGGTGACAAACATGAAGTCGCCACCTTTACGGTATGTCCTAAACCCAAGACATGCAATAACCACCTCAACGGTATGTCGTGAGCCCTGAGACGAGCAGTAACCACCTTTCCATAATGTCCGAAACATGTAGTAACCAACAGCAAGGTACTCAGTAACCATCTCTACAGTATGCCCTAAACCCGAGACACACAATAATCACCTTAATGATAGGCCGTGAACCCTGAAACAAGCAGTAACCACCTCAACGGTATGCCCTGAACCTGAGACACCCACCCTCCCCCCTACTGTAGGTATGCCCTCCATAGACACCCACCCTCCCCCCTACTGTAGGTATGCCCTCCATAGACACCCACCCTCCCCCCTACTGTAGGTATGCCCTCCATAGACACCCACCCTCCCCCCTACTGTAGGTATGCCCTCCAGAGACACCCACCCTCCCCCCTACTGTAGGTATGCCCTCCTGAGACACCCACCCACCCTCCTACCTACTGTAGGTATGCCCTCCTGAGACACCCACCCACCCTCCTACCTACTGTAGGTATGCCCTCCTGAGACACCCACCCTCCCCCTGCTGTAGGTATGCCCTCCTGAGACACCCACCCTCCCCCTGCTGTAGGTATGCCCTCCTGAGACACCCACCCTCCCCCTGCTGTAGGTATGCCCTCCTGAGACACCCACCCTCCCCCTGCTGTAGGTATGCCCTCCTGAGACACCCACCCTCCCCCTGCTGTAGGTATGCCCTCCTGAGACACCCACCCTCCCCCTGCTGTAGGTATGCCCTCCTGAGACACCCACCCTCCCCCTGCTGTAGGTATGCCCTCCTGAGACACCCACCCTCCCCCTGCTGTAGGTATGCCCTCCTGAGACATCCACCCTCCCCCTGCTGTAGGTATGCCCTCCTGAGACACCCACCCACCCTCCCCCCTACTGTAGGTATGCCCTCCTGAGACACCCACCCACCCTCCCCCCTACTGTAGGTATGCCCTCCTGAGACACCCACCCCCCTACTGTAGGTATGCCCTCCTGAGACACCCACCCACCCTCCCCCCTACTGTAGGTATGCCCTCCTGAGACACCCACCCACCCTCCTACCTACTGTAGGTATGCCCTCCTGAGACACCCACCCACCCTCCTACCTACTGTAGGTATGCCCTCCTGAGACACCCACCCACCCTCTTCCTGCTGTAGGTATGCCCTCCTGAGACACCCACCCTCCCCCTGCTGTAGGTATGCCCTCCTGAGACACCCACCCTCTTCCTGCTGTAGCTATGCCCTCCTGAGACACCCACCCACCCTCTTCCTGCTGTAGGTATGCCCTCCTGAGACACCCACCCTCCCCCTGCTGTAGGTATGCCCTCCTGAGACACCCACCCTCTTCCTGCTGTAGGTATGCCCTCCTGAGACACCCACCCTCTTCCTGCTGTAGCTATGCCTTCCTGAGACATACTTCATGACAATCCACAACTCCCATGTCCTGGGAGTGACTACAGTTGTAGGTGAACACTACGTACAGGAGGCCCTGCTGACATAATGGACTTGTGTCAGGTAATGTCACATACGAGCTCTTCCAGTGCGGGGCAATATCTGCAGGGCACCACACGCCCTCTATGTAACCCCTCTCCCAGCAGGGCAGGCACTGCTATGTAAACATGGAAGCTCCAGCGCCCTCACACAGAATGCACATACCTCTTACAAGAAGCGTCACACGGACGAGGACGCCATGTGCCACCCCGAAACGGCGCTGTGCAGCCCCACTTACCAATTATTAGCACATGAGTATAGCTAGCCCGTGCCCGCGCTGCGCGTTCACCAACAAAGACGGGCAGGTGCACAATGAGAATCCAGGGACATAACCACACGGACTGAAACCGCCCATGTGACGTCAGCAAGGTCCTGCCGCCAATCAGAACCCTAGAAGTAGCTGCACCTGCGTCCGAAGAGGGGAATGTTACCAATCAGCTCGCTAGGGATTGTGTGCGTGACGTCAGAGCGTGCGAGCCGTCCACGGCGTAAGGGATGATAGGGGACCCTTGTATAGTGAATGTTTCTTGGGCATAGTTTACCTCAGGCATGCGGCTGTAGATATTGATGGAGGAAGCTTTCTCCAGGCTGAGGCGGTGATACGATCCCACTGAAGTGCATTGGGAGCCTGTCCTGTTGGCTCTATCTTTTTGCCATAAATTGGCCAGTTTGTGTCTGTAAGATTAGTGGTGTCCGGACAGCGAGGTATAGTGCAGGGGCCGAACCTGTGACTCGGGCGGCATATGAGGCTCGTGGCTGTCTGCCAGCTCTGAGAATTAGCACCTGGCCCAGCACACAGCTATGAAGAGCGGGTGTACAGACTGAATGGATGCCGGTATACTGGGGACTGCCAGCAGGAGGCGCTGCATGGTGGGAGCGCTAGATGGGGAACACTGAATGGTGTATTGGGGGCCCCTGCACATTGGTACACTGCCTTGCTGTGATTTCTGTGGGAAAGCTTTGGCAGTTAGAGAAGGCTCCCGCTAGCACCCCATGCCATCCACCCCCACCAACAGGAGGTGCCGATGGTAGTTGGGCTGGTTTCACATCAGCGTTTTTTTGCTGGTCGGCAAAAAAACGCAAAACGCATCTTACAGGATCCGTTATCTGCTCAATGCAATGTCAATGGACTTGCGGCAACATGCGTTCGCATGCGTTTGCATGCAGTAGTGTCAGGATCCGGTGAGTTGCAGTTTTTTACCTTTAACAAAAACTGGAACTCACTGGATCCTGTACATTGCGGCAGTAGCTGCAATGTATTTCAATGGGCGCCGGATCCGGTTTTCTCAGTTGCGGTTGTATGCTGCAGGAAGGATCCTGTTTGCTGTACAGAACATGGCCTGAATATCACTCTTACTCACTCTCTCACACACACTCACTCTCACACTCACTCACACCGCACGCATCATCACCCCACAAACACCGGCACTACCGCACGCCTCATCACCGCACAAACATCGGCACTACAGCCCCCATCATCACCGCACAAACATCAGCACTACAGCTCCCATTATCACCGCACACGCAGGCATTACCTCAGTGACGTCCCCACTGACAGCACAACTCACTTCAGTTGCTGCGTGGAGCTGATAGAGAGCGATCGTGTTCTACTGCCGCTCCTGTCAGCTTCATGTAGCAGAGCTGATAGCGTCGTGGGACCTCTGTGGATTGTCAGACCTGGAGGGGTATTTGGGGGGTTTTAATAAAATGGTGAAAGAGGGTGTTTTTTTGTCTTTTATTCCAAATAAAGGATTTTTTCGGGTGTATGTGTTTATTTACTTTCACTTACAAGTTAATCATTGCGGGTTTCTCATAGACGCCTGCCATGATTAACCCCTTATTACCCCGATTGCCACCGCAGCAGGGCAAATCGGGATGAGCTGGGTAGAGTCCCGGGACTGTCGCATCTAATATATGCGGCAATTACGGGCGGCTGCTGGCTGATATTTTTAGGCTAGGGGGCCCCCCATGACGTGGAGCTCTCCATCCTGAGAATACCAGCCTTCAGCTGTGTGGCTTTATCTTGTAAATGTACTCTGGCACACTCCAAGAAAATTATGAAAAAGTCCAATATGGTGCTCAAAAAAACGTATTTTTATTTTTTTATATTTTTACTCAGGGTTCATATATTGTCCGACGTTTCAACCCGTCAAGGGTTTTCTTCAGGGACTATGGCAAGAGAAAAATTGAATTTTTAAATGAGCACCCAGTCGCATCAGGTGAGTATGGTTTTTGTAGTATCCAAGTGGTGCTGTGTCTACACGTATCGGATATCAGGACATCAATTTGTGTATAAATGATAATGGGGAAAGGGCCACGGTCGTTCTTGTAGGTGAAGCTAGGATATACCTGGGGTCCGAGGCCACGTGATGCACCAAGATAGAGCCTACATAGGTCAATGTTGATCATACATGAACATGTAAAATGGTCCTAAATGATTCCACAGGAGTCATAGGGAGTGGCTCACTAATAGGTATTTGTATCATAAATGTGAGGTTGTGTCGGCTTCAGGATAGGTCTTCAGGGGTCATATGAAATCTACTTATAATGGGTTGTTGCTCCCATAGGGCTGTCTGTATGAAGTACACTATAATGAGTAGGCCAAAGGCTCTGGAGGGAGAGGTGATCTCGTGTAGGACGGCAGACGTGTGGCTTTATCTTGGCTGGTATCAAAATTGGGGGGGACCGCACAACGTTTTTTTTTTTTAATTATTTATGTATTGTGCTGCAAGATATAGACCCGCCCACCGGCTGCTGTGATTGGTTGCAGTGAGACAGCTGTCACTCAGCGTAGGGGGGTGTCTGACTGCAACCAATCATAGGCGCCGGTGGGCGGGGGAAGCAGTGAATACGAGATTGAATAATGAGCGGCCGGCATTTTCAAATCAGGAAAAGCCGCCAGAGGAGTGTGAGAGCCGTGCAGCGCCGCGCCCGTGATCGGTGACTGGGTGAGAGTGAGTGAATGAGTCAGTGACACACACACTCACTCATACACACACACTCTCACGCTGACTCACTCACATGCACATTCTCACACGCACACTCACACACACTCACTCTCACTCACATGCACACTCACTTACACTCACTCACATGCACACTCTCACACGCACACTCTAATGCTCACTCACACTCCCTCACACTCTCTCATCCAGAGCTGCATCCACGCTGTCATGGCAGATTCAGCTCACTCCCGATCATGACTTTTATGTCCGCCCATCCCCATTCAGCTCATTCCTGATCACATTACTCATAAACTGCAAGTCACAGGATCCAGGAAATAACACTTGCGTTTTCAACTCCAACAGGATCCATTCACATGCAGTTTGCGTTTTTTTTGCCTCAAGGCAAAAAATCGCTAATGTGAAACCAGCCTAACGCTTACACCCATCACACGGACTTACCTTCCCTGCGACGTCGCTGTGGCCGGCGAGCCGCCCCCTTTCTAAGGGGGCGGTTCGTGCAGCGTCACAGCTACGTCACACGGTAGCCGTCCAATAGAAGCGGAGGGACGGAGATGAGTTTTTAGGGGGTTAAATGGCTTTGGGCCACTGATCACACACATCCATTACATACATAGTGATGACCCACATCGAACTCAGGTCACTCCAGCCTGGCACAAATGGGTTCTGGTCATCACATCTGGCATCAAAGTGGGCAAATTGCCAAATTTTTTGGTTTTTTTTAAGGGGTTAAAAGACTTTGGGCCACTGATGTCACATAACCACTAAGTAAAAGTGATGCCCCACATCAAACTCAAGTCCCTCCAGCCTGGCCCATAAGGGTTCTGGGCATCAAAACAGGCGTCAAATTGAGCAAATAGCTAATTTTCACAGATCTGAATAAATAACCGGTGGTTTTAAGGGATTAAGTGGCTTTGGGCCACTGATCTTACACCACCATTACATACATAGTGATGCCCCACATCAAACTTGAGTCACTCCACACTGGCCCAAATGCGTTTTGGGCATCAGAACTGCTGTCAAAATGGTAAAATAGGCAATTTTCACAGATTTGAATAAATAACTTGTGTTTTTAAGGGCTTAAGTGGCTTTGGGTCGTTGATCTCACAACACCAATGCAGCAATAGTGATGCCCAGTGCGTGATGGCTGTGGGCAGTGGACGTCCGACGTGTGAGGGCTGTGGGCGGTGCACGTCCAACGTGTGAGGGCTGTGGGTGGTGCACACCCAACGCGTGAGGGCTGTGGGCGGTGCACACCCGACGCGTGAGGGCTGTGGGCGTTGCACACCTGACGCATGAGGACTGTGGGCGGTGCACACCCGAGGCGTGAGGGCTGTGGTCGGTGCACACCCGACGCGTGAGGGCTGTGGGCGGTGCACGTCCGACGCGTGAAAGCTGTGGGCGGTACACGCCAGAACCGTGAGGGCTGTGAGCGCTGCACAGCCGGCGCGTGAGGGCTGTGCGCGCTGCACGGCCGGCGCGTGAGGGCTGTGTGCGCTGCACGCCTACAACATCAAGTACATTTTCCAACCTTTACAATTTCAGGTGTTATCCTTACCTTAGGACAAGCCATTATCACATCTGGCGATCCACCTATCGGCCAACTTTATAGCGATATTACAGCATTGTACCATTGATGTGATTAGAACAACGCTGTAATACCTTCAAGAACCTCTTAAAAAGTACACACCAGCAGCAGCCAAAGTAACAGTGCCCATCACTCGCTGAGCACCGCAGTGCTGGATACTCGCTGAGCACCGCAGTGCCTGCAAACATTGGAATAAGCCGCAGCCAACAAACTTGTTCTTTTTCTGATCCTCCTCAGTCACTGAATCATAACAGTTCAGATCATGTCCTGTTCTTTTTCTTTCTGCTCTCCCTTCTTCCTGATTGCTTAGCTCTCTGTTTGCTCTGCTTATTCTGCTCCTTCTCCCTCTTTTCTCTGCTTCTCCTGTACTGTTTTCCTTTTCATCTTTTGTTTGTCCCGTGCTGTACTAAATAAGCTCCGCTCGCTCTCCTGATTGGTTGTTTTCCTTCTGGCATCTCTCACAGCTCTCCGACTGAAAGACGCTGCCGGCTACTCCCTCCTCTTCAGCAGAGGCCTTGCAGTGGGGGCATGTCTGCATTTCTTGTGTTGTGGCCAGCCTGCAGCTATTCAAACAGTAGGGGCCCCCAGCTTCCTTAATCAGCTGCTTGGTGACCATCCTAGGGAAGCCCGCCCCTCTGGGAATGATGGAAGTGAAAGCACACACAGAGTGCAACCATGTGGGCCCCCTCAGCTCACGGGCCCCATAACAGTGGTGTGGCATGCCTCTATTGACGGTGCGCCAAAGTGACTTTGGTCAGAATTGAAAAAGGAGTTAAACCAGTTAGTCATGCTGTACAAAATAATCGATAAATAACATTTCCTATATGTCTACTTTACAGCTGCATCATTTTTCAAACTTCATTTTATTTTGTTAGGCTAAGTTTTGCAGCAATATTTCATTTTTTCAAGAAATTTACAAAACTTATTTCTTTAGGGACGTATCCAGACTTAAATGGATTTTGAGGGACCCATATATTGGAAACTCCCCAAACGTTATACCAATTGAAAAACTGCACATCTCAAATACTTCAAAATTGCTGTCAGGAAATGTTTTAACCCTTCAGATGCTGCACAGAAATTAATGGAAACTAGAATGGAAAAAAAAATTGACATTTTACCTTTAAAATGTTGTTTTTGCCCTAATATTTTCACTTTTACAAGAGATAGCACAACAACTTGGACCCCAAAATATGTTACTCAGTTTCCTCTGTGCACGCTAATGACGCGCGGGGTCTTGGGGAATTACTCGTCACCAGGCCGGTATTTGGGGGAGTTTGTGTTGTCACAGTGGCCTGGCCCGGCTCGTGATCCCGCAGGATGATGGGAGTAGTGTCTTTCGTGACGTCACCTGTGGTATGTGGCAATTGTGGGAGCCACCGCTGCGGAAAGTCTCTCTCTGCTGGGACCGATGGTAAAGCAGCTCGGATATTGCAACTCTGCACAGGTAGAGCTAGGACCCAGGGAGGATGTTGGGAGTCGTAGTCCACCCCAGTGTGGGAAGCGCAGGGAAAAATAAGACGACACAGTGGTTGCAGTTTAAGGTGTTTACTCACTGAGTTGCTCCTGCTGTTGGACTGACAGAATCTGCTGTGATGGGCTCCAGACGATCCCGAATAGTTCGGGGGCCGGTACCGGAGGGATACTTCATGAGCCCTTCCTCCCTGCGCTCTGTTGTGTGAGTCCCTGCGACTTGAAGCTACACAGGGACCTCGGTCCTTTTGGGTGGTTATGTTAACCGTCCCATCTAGCAGGCAGTGTGAGTCCGCTGATGGGTCGCCCTATGATCACGGTTCCAGCATCTATATGTTGCTTTGCCCCCACTGTTGTGGGCCAGAAGACTTGAAATCCTCTGCACGACAGATCCTGCTGGCAGGCAGTGAAGTGCCCACCAGCCTAGGGCTCCACACCCTGAGATGTGCGCAGGTCCTGAGGGAGCTATTGCTCTCCCCTCAGCAACCGTATTCTCCTGCATGTCACTTCGTGCCCGGTGATGACTAGACTGAATCAGTGTGAGTGTTGCTCCTGCTCCTAGATCAGTCGCCCTGCCTACTCGAGTCCCAAAGTTAGTGGGTGGGAGGTCCCAGATGATATGGTGACCATCCTAAATGACCCTACCCTATTGTGAATCCGAGTGGGTACTGGTGTGGAGCTCCCTCTGGTGGCCAGGAATGGTAATGAAGCTGAGTTGGATTCTGTGATTCAGACAGGTGATGGAATTAATTAGGAATCCAGGAAATCATATTGCAGATCAGCCTAGTTTATTTAGGAGAGCATTGTGTGCCTGGCGGTCGCCTGTGATAGATGTTTCCGCCTGCTTCTGAAGATGGCTGTGAGTTTTCCCTTCTTATTTTCCCATTTATTTGGTACCTGAATCTACTCCAGATAAGTTTACTGTTTCTGTGCTTAATTGCTGGATTTACACTTAAGAGTGTTTCTGCATATTCTATTTGGTCTTGTGTTTTGTTTCTTGTATGTGAGGATCTGTCTTTCTGCTTTTGGGAGCAGGGCAGTCCCTCCAGCAAGAAAGGGAGCTTTCTCCCTGGCCAGTTTTGGATTATTTGCACTTTAGAATATCACTTGTTCTGTGATTTTGTTTCTTCCCATTATATCTGCAGTTCTGTTTAACGTGTCATGCACAAGAGTACCTGATATAGTGGGGGAGAGTCCGTGGGGTCTCAGTATTTTTATTATCAGGAGATTGGTATTTTTACAGGGTGTTTTGCTGACCGCAATCAGTTATCTGTCCTGTCCTGTTCTATCTAGTACGTTGGGCCTCACCTTTGCTGATCCATCTGTGTATTGTGTTTTCTTACATCACCGTTGTTGCATGTTGGGGGCTTGCTATTTCTTTGGGGACTGCTCCGAGGCAAGTTAGGATTCCTCATTTCTATCTTTGAGGTGTAGCAAGTTTCTCAGGCAGTGATGAGGTGTCTAGGTGTGTTAAGAACATCCCACTGCTACTTCTAGTGTTGTCTGATAGATAGGGGATTGCGGTCAGCTCATTTTCCAACTACTCTTGTGGTTTTTGTTTTTTTCCTTATTAATGGAATTTTTCGGGATCGTCCACGGTTACCAGATCATAACACTACCCTAATCCCGTCCCGGTGAGTGGGCAATAGCTTATATGTGGTCATGGATGTTATGAACCGGCACCGACCTCCTCCTTACCCGGGATGAGTCCTGCATCTCTGGTGAGATGCAGTACCCTGTGGCGACTGAAGCGTCACACTCCCCCACAGCGAATTCCAGCATGTCCGTGGGCTGGAAAAAGAAAAACAATACAATAGCGAGTACTGCAAAATTGTGGGAAGCTGTTAACATTAACATATCTTCCCTTTATGGGAGGCATGGTCTCTTGAACGTTTCAACCTTGAGCATTTGCATTTCAATAAAATTCTTAGCATAATAAAGACTTATAAATCTTGGCATTACACTTCTATAAAACATTTTTACCTAAAATTTTGCATTTGGACATCTGGCATTTGCACTTTTCCTTGGAGTCCACAGTACCGGTTCTCTTTGCACTGCTCTAATGATGTGCATCAAATGCGGCATCCATAATATGGAACTGAAGGACCTGCCACCCCCAACGTAGGCTCTGAGCATGCGGCAGAGCGTTCCTGACCACGCTTCATTGCTTGGGCATGCATGACAGGTTGTGGGTTCTGTGGTCGCATTAATTCTGATATGTGCACAACAGGTGCAAATATTTACAAACACAGTTCCAGCCACCCATAGTTCAGCAATGAGCAGGTCTCTAGTCCCATGGGCGTCGCATCGCCCCGTGGGCATTTGCATGCTTTCCATTCCTTCAGAATCCCGCGTGTGCACTGTGAGGCAAACCCTGGGATATGAAGATGAATTATGACTTCCAGTCATAATCGCTCTCATCACTCCATGGCAGTGCCCCCTCCCTTCTTGTTCTCAGAGGTCCAGCATCTGTGAAGGTGTCACATCCCAGCCATCTCCTGTGATATGGAGATTAGGTGACGTGGGAACAATGGACACAGGATGACTCCCTGCCGTGACCCTGTAGTAGGGGCTGCTATCTAATTAGCAAGGCTATGGAAGTATCCAGACAGAACGACTCCAGTAAAAAATGGTTCATATCTCGCAAGCCATATTTCCGATAAATATGGCAACCATAAAAATGGTGTCTCCGCATGCGGACGATGCTGGCACACCCTTTTTATGGGAGCAGGACCTGGGGAAATACCCCAGGCGTGATATCAGCCAATGGGGAACTAGTAGACAAGTCATGAGTCCTCTCGTTCCGTAGCTAAATTCATAGCTGTCACAATGAGAGCGTCGGCGTCCGCCTACGACGCTCCCAGGCCAAGTTATGGCCATATTCCATGTTGTGGATTTTGTCCATAACTCCAGCCAGGGGTGGAGCAGTGCTCCCTCTGAGGTCACTAAGGTAGGAGGGGACCTGGATTTGCCCAGGTTGATAACCCTACTTCGGCCATTTTCCAGGGTTCTTTCGCTGGGGGTCACGTGTAGGAAACATCTGTGGGAAGGATCCTAGAAACCTGGCCTACAGCGCCCCCCTGTGGCCAGACGCACAAGGTAACTGCTGGAACTGTGTATGCCTGTTTGTAACCCATGCTTTGCTTGTAACTGTACTCTGACATATGTATATTCTGTAGATTCCCTATTGTATATATTGTAGTTTCTAGTGTGGCGTTAGGCCGATTAAATTATATAATTAATCTTGGGCTGTTCTGTTATCTCGATCTTGAATCCCACGTCTGTGTGTTCGGCTAATAGTTACCGTGAAGCGGTTGGTGGCAGCGAGTTGTGCCAAGGATTATTGTGGGGAGGCCAGTGAGATTCGGGGAGGTTTTATATATTCCGCCCGCGGAGGTCGGGGGAATATATACCCTACTCTCACCGGGGACCCTTCAATAATCGGCATAAGTAGTATAGCGGCCTCCTTGCTTATTGTCGGGCAATTCCATAATTGGCCTGACTATAAGAGGGGCGCTAGAGAGCGCGTCACGTGCTCTGTCTGTCGGTCGGGAGGTATAAAGGAGGGGTGACCCCCACTTGTTACCCCCCGATTGTGACGTACTGGTAGCCAGCGCGGGGGATTTCTGAGTGACCCCCCCGGTGGTTCGTGACATATTGGTGGCAGCGGTGGGATCGAGATAATAGTGTGTGTGAGTGTGAGACCCATACTCCCAGACACTAAAGACTGCCTGCAGCAGCTGTGGCTGCTGGGGTCTTCAGACTAGCTCAACACTAGAGTGTCAGAGTGCAGATACTGTAAGGTGTGTGGAGGCATCAGGTGTCAGTTCTGTGTCAGTGACCAAAAGTCTGCAACAATGGCTGAGAGCACCAGGAGCAAAGCCAAAGGAATGGCCGATGCTCAGGCCAGAGACGATGAGGAGGTTGTCCACGAGCCCTCCAGGAGCTCGACGCCAGAAATCCGTTCTGCAGAGGACAGCGCACAACCTGGCAATTATGGACAAGATGAGGAGCAGCTCACCCAAGGGTCCTCAACGAGCCAGATGCCAGCCCTCCGCTCTGCAATGGACAGTGAAGCACCAGGCTCCGCAGCGGGCCGCAGATCACCACGTGCCATTCCACCGAGCCTGGGAGGCTCGGATAGCCTTCTTCAAATGGCTATGGCCCTTCTCCAGGCTGGAGACCGGGATACCTACGAGATCCTCATGGCCGAGCGTGAGCGACAGGCAGCGCGTGACGCTGAGGCTGCGGAGCGGCAAGCAGTGCGTGAGGCTGCGGAGCGGCAAGCAGCACGTGAAGAGCGCCAGGCAGAGCGTGACTACCAGCTGCAGCTAGCTCAGCTCCGGCCCTCATCAGCCACACGTGACCTTCAAGACACCAAACTTCCAAAGGTCCGTGTTGAGGACTTCCCAGTGCTGGAGAAGGATGGAGACTTGGACTCTTTCTTGACTGCTTTTGAACGGACTTGCCTGCAGCACCATCTGGACAAGGACCAGTGGGCCAAATACCTGACCCCCCGTTTAAGGGGTAAGGCCCTGGAAATCCTTGGGGACTTGCCTGCTGAGGCAGATCAGGGCTACGACACCATCAAGCGGGCCCTGATCCAACAGTACAACCTCACTCCAGAGTCCTACCGCAAGAAGTTCCGGAGCCTACAGAAGGGACCAAAGGACTCCTGGGCTGACCACCGGCGGGCACTTGCCCGAGCTGCCGACCACTGGACCCAAGGCCTGCAGCTTTCCACCGGACCGGAGATCCTGGACTTGTTCATCACGGAGCAACTCTTGTGGAACTGCCCTGAGGATCTCCGCCAGTTCATCCGAGACCAGAAGCCAAAGGGATCCACGGCTACAGCTGCCCTGGCCGATGACTACACCAACAATCGGGCTCCTGAGGCCAGGAGAGCAGCCACCAGCAGCACCTGGAGAGGGGGTAAGATGAACTCTGCGACTGCCCCACCTGCCCCTAGACTGCAGGGGGTGTCCCCCTCAACTCCCCTCTCCAGGCCCGTGGCAGAACCAAGACGGTGCCACCAGTGCAACCTACCTGGACACTTCAAGGCCATGTGCCCTCAGCGTCCCAAGGCCCCGGCTCCGTCCCCGTCCCAAGGGCCGCCCAAGGTGTATTGTGTGGGTGGGGGTGGTGGTAGGTCCCTGGACAGCTTCCAACCTGTCACCGTCGGCCGGTCTGTGACCATGGGACTGCGAGACAGCGCCTCGGAGGTGACTCTGGTGCGGCCTGAGATGGTGTCCCCCCAAGACTTGATCCCTGGAAAAACCCTCGCTGTCTCCGGGATTGGAGGCATTGACCCGGCGCTGCCTGTTGCTGACATTTATGTGGACTGGGGCGCAGGGCGAGGGGTGAGGGAGGTGGGGGTAACTGATCGGATCCCCGCAAACGTGCTACTTGGGACAGATTTGGGGCAGATAACCTCCCAGTTTGGGCCCCAACCAAGGGCTGAACCTTCAGCCAGTACTGACATGCCTCCGGACAATGTTAATGTGTTATCTATGAATGATGTAAGGGAGGAGGGAGTGAACTCTGATATTTCTGCTTGCCTAGACACCATAGACACACACTCAGCTGCAGCTGTGACAGGGGAGGGGGTCAGAGAAAGGTGTGACAATGCCTCTACAAGTAATCAGCCTGTGAGCTGGGATCTGTTGCCCTCTGCAGGGATAAGCAGAGAGCAGGGTGCTGCAGGGGGAGGACCAGTGTGTGGGGTGGGGGCTACCACAGCAAATGTGGGGTCCCCAGAGATTTCACAGCGGGGTTCTGTTGCTGCATGAGGGGAACAGGCAGGTGAGATTGGGGCCGGTCCAGGAGCGGAAGTGCTCCCAGGTAAGATCTCGGTGCATGGTTCCCCCACAACCGGGGTGTCAGGAAGCCAGGTAGGTCTGCCTGAACCGGCGACTTGGTCAGGAACGGAGGAGGAGCAGGCACGACCCACGGTCGCAGCGGCTGTGGCCGCTGTCACCCGCAGTGGGAGTGCTGGAAGCCAAGGGGCCTCCCGGAGGTCCGATAGCTCTTCCCCTTCTGACCAAGTGGCAGCCGAGTCAGGTGGAGGCCAGGACACAGGTCCCGGGGTACTGACTGAAGATGTGACAGTCTCGTCGATTCTGGCCACATCTAGTCAGGGGTTTCAGGCAGCGTTAGAAGCTGACGACAGCCTGAAAGCTCTTAAGGAGCAGGCGGCACAGCCTCCCTCGGACTCGGACCCGGAGCGAGTGGTCTGGGACCAAGGACGGCTGTACCGGGCCACGGTCCAGCAGGGTTCACCGGAGGCGTGGCCCAGGGACCGACAGTTGGTGGTACCCTATCCGTTCCGGACGGAGTTGTTGCGGATCGCACATGAGATTCCGATGGCCGGACACCTAGGGATCGCTAAGACCAAGGCCAGGTTAAACCAGCATTTCTACTGGCCAAAAATGGGGGCCGATGTGGCTGCCTACTGCCGTTCGTGTGAAACCTGTCAGAGAGTGGGGAAGGCGGGGCCACACCCCAAAGCCCCACTAGTATCTCTGCCAATCATCGATGAGCCTTTCAGGAGGGTGGCTGTGGATCTGGTCGGCCCGCTGGCCATCCCCAGCAGCTCCGGGAAACGCTTCATACTGACGGTAGTGGACTATGCCACCCGGTACCCAGAAGCAGTGGCCTTGTCGTCCATTCGGGCTGACAAGGTGGCCACCGCATTGCTGGAGATTTTCTCCCGAGTGGGTTTTCCCCAGGAAATGCTCACTG
The DNA here is from genome assembly GCF_048569485.1 of Anomaloglossus baeobatrachus. Classification (NCBI taxonomy): domain Eukaryota; kingdom Metazoa; phylum Chordata; class Amphibia; order Anura; family Aromobatidae; genus Anomaloglossus; species Anomaloglossus baeobatrachus. The sequence continues at coordinate 280,354,248 of NC_134356.1, read as the reverse complement.
ACCGGGGGACCCAATTCATGTCCCAGCTGATGGAGGCCCTCTGTAAGCAAGTCCAGGTGCGACATCTGGTGGCCAGCCCGTACCATCCACAGACTAATGGCCTGTGCGAGCGGTTCAATGGCACCTTAAAGCAGATGCTTAAGATGTTGGTCGACTCCCACGGGCGTGACTGGGAGCGGTATCTCCCACACCTGTTATTTGCTTACCGGGAGGTTCCACAGGCCTCAACAGGATTCTCACCGTTTGAGCTCCTGTACGGGCGACGTGTGCGGGGCCCCCTGGCTCTGGTGAAAGAGGCTTGGGAAGGGGATTTGGCCACCCCTGGAGTGTCGGTTATCGAGTATGTCATGCGCTTCCGGGACAAAATGCAGGCCTTGACGCAACTGGTACACGACAATATGGCTCAAGCCCAGGCCGATCAGAAGCGTTGGTACGACCAGAACGCTTGTGAGAGGACCTACCAAGTGGGTCAAAAGGTGTGGGTACTGGTCCCCGTACCACAGGACAAGCTTCAGGCAGCCTGGGAAGGCCCATACCTCGTGTACCAGCAGCTCAACCCTGTGACGTACCTGGTCACCCTGGACCCTGCCCGTGGAAGGCGGAAGCCCTTCCATGTGAACATGATGAAGGCACATCATGAGCGGGAGGCATGTGCGCTCCCCGTGTGCAACCTGCCCGAGGAGGGAGAAGCGGAAACCCTCTTGGATATGCTAGCCCAGGTTAGGGCAGGCGGATCCATTGAGGATGTGGAGGTTGGCCACCAGCTCTTGGAGGACCAACGGTCCCAGCTGTGGGCCACCCTACACCCCTTCCGGGGGTTGTTTACCAACCAGCCCGGAAGGACTAACTTGGCTGTCCATCACGTGGACACTGGGGATCATCCCCCGATCCGGCGTTCAGCATATCGGGTCTCCCTGGAGGTGCAGCAACACATGCGCCAGGAGATTGACGAGATGCTGAAGCTGGGGGTGATCCAGGCATCCAACAGCGCTTGGGCCTCGCCTGTAGTCCTCGTCCCTAAGAAGGACAGAACCACTCGGTTCTGCGTGGACTACAGGGGGCTCAATGCTGTCACGGTCGCCGATGCGTACCCAATGCCACGCATCGATGACCTGCTCGATCAGTTGGCCGGGGCTCAGTACCTGACCATCATGGACCTGAGCCGGGGATATTGGCAGATCCCCCTGACTCGCAAGGCCAGGGAACGCTCTGCCTTTGTTACCCCATTTGGACTGTACGAGTCCACGGTGATGCCATTCGGGATGAGGAATGCCCCTGCCACCTTCCAGCGGATGGTCAACACCCTGCTCAAGGGACTTGAAGGGTACGCGGCCGCGTACCTGGATGACATTGCCGTCTTCAGTCCCACCTGGGAGGACCACCTAGAGCATCTAGCACAGGTGCTCAGGCGGATCCACCGGGCAGGTTTGACCATCAAGCCGGGAAAGTGTCAGCTGGCCATGAGCGAGGTCCAGTACCTCGGTCACCGGGTAGGCGGGAGAACACTGAAGCCCGAGCCTGAGAAAGTGGAAGCCATCGCATCCTGGCCCACCCCCAGGACCAAGAAGCAGGTGATGTCCTTCTTGGGGACCGCTGGGTACTATAGGAGGTTTGTTCCATGCTATAGTAGCCTGGCAAAGCCCTTGACGGACCTCACCAAGAAGAAGCTGCCCTCTGCAGTCGATTGGACAATGGACTGCGAGACAGCCTTCCGGGCCCTAAAGGACGCCCTGTCCAGCCCGCCCGTGCTACAGGCAGCCGACTTCACACGGCCGTTTGTAGTACAGACCGACGCCAGTGACTTCGGCCTCGGTGCGGTGCTCAGCCAGGTGGACTCTGCGAGCCAAGAGCACCCAGTCTTGTACCTGAGCAGGAAGCTGTTACCACGGGAAGTGGCCTATTCCACGATGGAAAAGGAGTGCCTGGCCATAGTGTGGGCCCTGCAGCGTCTGCAACCCTATCTATACGGGCGCCACTTCATCGTGGAGACGGACCACAATCCCCTCAGCTGGTTGCACACCGTCTCTGGGACGAATGGGCGATTGTTGCGATGGAGCCTTGCGCTCCAGCAATACAGCTTCACCATTCGCCACAAAAGGGGCCGGGACCACGGTAACGCAGACGGGCTGTCCCGACAAGGAGAGGTCGCGGACGGGCGCACGGGGGAGCACCGGAGTGTGCTGCCCCCTAGCGCCCTCAAAAGGGGGGAGGTGTGAGGCAAACCCTGGGATATGAAGATGAATTATGACTTCCAGTCATAATCGCTCTCATCACTCCATGGCAGTGCCCCCTCCCTTCTTGTTCTCAGAGGTCCAGCATCTGTGAAGGTGTCACATCCCAGCCATCTCCTGTGATATGGAGATTAGGTGACGTGGGAACAATGGACACAGGATGACTCCCTGCCGTGACCCTGTAGTAGGGGCTGCTATCTAATTAGCAAGGCTATGGAAGTATCCAGACAGAACGACTCCAGTAAAAAATGGTTCATATCTCGCAAGCCATATTTCCGATAAATATGGCAACCATAAAAATGGTGTCTCCGCATGCGGACGATGCTGGCACACCCTTTTTATGGGAGCAGGACCTGGGGAAATACCCCAGGCGTGATATCAGCCAATGGGGAACTAGTAGACAAGTCATGAGTCCTCTCGTTCCGTAGCTAAATTCATAGCTGTCACAATGAGAGCGTCGGCGTCCGCCTACGACGCTCCCAGGCCAAGTTATGGCCATATTCCATGTTGTGGATTTTGTCCATAACTCCAGCCAGGGGTGGAGCAGTGCTCCCTCTGAGGTCACTAAGGTAGGAGGGGACCTGGATTTGCCCAGGTTGATAACCCTACTTCGGCCATTTTCCAGGGTTCTTTCGCTGGGGGTCACGTGTAGGAAACATCTGTGGGAAGGATCCTAGAAACCTGGCCTACAGCGCCCCCCTGTGGCCAGACGCACAAGGTAACTGCTGGAACTGTGTATGCCTGTTTGTAACCCATGCTTTGCTTGTAACTGTACTCTGACATATGTATATTCTGTAGATTCCCTATTGTATATATTGTAGTTTCTAGTGTGGCGTTAGGCCGATTAAATTATATAATTAATCTTGGGCTGTTCTGTTATCTCGATCTTGAATCCCACGTCTGTGTGTTCGGCTAATAGTTACCGTGAAGCGGTTGGTGGCAGCGAGTTGTGCCAAGGATTATTGTGGGGAGGCCAGTGAGATTCGGGGAGGTTTTATATATTCCGCCCGCGGAGGTCGGGGGAATATATACCCTACTCTCACCGGGGACCCTTCAATAATCGGCATAAGTAGTATAGCGGCCTCCTTGCTTATTGTCGGGCAATTCCATAATTGGCCTGACTATAAGAGGGGCGCTAGAGAGCGCGTCACGTGCTCTGTCTGTCGGTCGGGAGGTATAAAGGAGGGGTGACCCCCACTTGTTACCCCCCGATTGTGACGTACTGGTAGCCAGC
>NC_134356.1:280185727-280350583 GCF_048569485.1 Anomaloglossus baeobatrachus | reverse complement strand
AAAAATAAACCTGAACCTAATCTAACACTAGTATTTTTTTATTTTTTTTTATAACCCTAACCCTAAAAAAGATTTATAATGATTATAAAAAAAAAATATTGATTAGGGGAGCGGCGCAGCAAGGGATGACGGAATGGGGGGATGATCACGGGGAGGTGATCAGAAAATTGGGAATTGATTATCAGGAATTTTGTAGATTTATAACTTTTTGTCTCTAATATAGCAGCACGTAGTCTCTTTCTCTTCTCTCCCAGATCAACTACAAGGGCGAGAGGAGAAAGGCAAACCTAAGTGCTGCCATATTTATCAAATATTGGCATTTTGACTACTGTGATAGGATCTATCACAGTATTCATATCACAACAGCCAATCAGATTTTTTTATTTTTGTTGCCGGGTGCAGGAGGCAGATTATGCCAAGCACACTGCGCATGCGCCCGCCATTTTCCCGGAGAAGGGAGGAAGGGGGGCCGCGGGGGACCGGGGGGTTCAAGATTCTTTATTGAGGTACTGTGCGGGGGCGGTGGGGGAACGGGGGATCCCAGATCGGGTGGGAGATACCGGGAATAGCGGATAGGACCCCGGTGGACCGGAGGGAGGGCTCTGGAGAACCAGAGGGTGCTCCGGGATACCAGACAGCTCCGGTGGACCGGTGGAGGGGGTCAGGGGGAGGACATTTCCCTCCGATCTGAAATGTTTCATCATTTCAGATCAGAGGGAAATGAATGCACCGGCGGCGGCAGCAGCAGTTTTCAGCGCGCATCGGCGCCATCTTGCATGCTCCGGAGGGGGGCTCTGGAGAACCGGAGGGGGCTCCGGTGGACCAGACAGCTCCGGTGTACCGTGGAGGGATCAGGGGGAGGACATTTCCCTCCGATCTGAAATGTTTGATCACTTCAGATCGGAGGGAAATGAATGCAGAGCCGGCGGCGGCGGCAGTTTTCAGCGCGCGTCGGCGCCATTTTGGATGTCCGGTGGGGGTGGGGGTGGTGGGGGTTGATTTTTCTGGTACCGGGGGCTTTGGGGGCACTAGGGGCTTATATTTCTTTCTTATCTGACATGTTTGATCATGTCAGATGAGAAAGAAATCGTTATTATTTGCCATTTTTTTTTTTTATGTGTACGTCGGTATACGGTGTATATCGGCGATCACATTACCGGGGTCCAAAAAAACACCCCGATTAATAATCTTGGGGGTCTCAGCTACCTCCGGTAGCTGAAACCCCCGAGATTTTTCGTCACTGGGGGGCGCTACAAGCTTTTTCCGGCCTGACGTCTCAAGACGTCGGAACAGAATAAGTACCCTGTTTTTCCGACGTCTTGAGACGTTAGGCCGTCGCTATGGGGTTAATTACTGATGTGTTAACAATGCAGCATGAAAGACATGTTTTTTTCGCGTTTTTGCATGTGTTTTTGATCCAATTGGCCAATTCATTAGAAAGTATGAAAGCTGAAGCAAAAGCACTAAAAGAATTCACATGCTACAGATTTAAATCTACAGCAATTCTGCAAGAAAAAAAATAAGCAATTTATACCGGAGACTTGAGAATCTCATTCACTTTGCTGGGACTTGGAAAATCTTCTGGTTTTGTGAGAAATCTGAGCCGAAAATAAATGGCGAAAATGCAACAAAATTTAATTACTAAATCTCATTTCTAGACTGCTCCTGTATTACACCACCTTGATATCGACGGGCCGTTTTTTTGTGAAATGAATGCCTAGAAGCAGTTCTCTCACAAAATTCCTCTGCATCTAGAAATCATCCCTATGGATACCTTTTTAAGAAATTTTCTGCAGTAGAACAAAATTATTATCCTTGCTACCATCTGTGCTCCTTCCAATTCTCCCATCTTAGGTTCTCTAATTTCAAAAGTACTCTGACAAAAAGTTTTATCTTAGGTCCGTATTTCTTTTTTTGTCCAATCACCAGAGAGTTAAACGAACTGCTGAACTCCATTCTAATTTCTACTGGTAGCCAAAATAGTGACAAGATGTCAAAGAATTTATAGCATTTTTCTCACAGTGTGTGCAGTTCCAGCCTTGACAACAAGAGCCTCTCAGAGTCTTCAGCTTCTTCCTATACCACAAAAAGTCGTGGGCTAGATTTCCAGTGACTTTGTTACAGCTCTTTCTGAGTTGCAATGGTTCACCACCATTTAAATCGTAGTGGAACGTTTCTTCAAAATGCCTCAATTTATTCCATTGTCAGGATGTCTGTTCCACAGTTAAGCAAATTATTTTTCAAATAAATTTTCTGTTTCCATAGCCATATAGCTCTCATAGTCTTTGAACGTGGAGTGTATTTTGTTTCCAGGTTTTGGTGGGCACTCTTAAAGAATTTAAAAATCTTTTTGGACATCTCCTTAGCATATCACCCCCAAACTAATGAGCAGACTGAGAAAATCAAGATAATTGGTTGGATTTGCTTAATTAGACCAAAATTCACCAATAACCATTTAGTTTCAGAGTCTTCTGAGAAGTCTCAGTTGCAGTGTACAGTCAAGAGTATCATCTTTTTCTGCATATTGCACCTAAAAATTTACTCCAGCTGTGAACATGTCTTTGGACATAAATAGCATCTGGACTGAGATTAAATCCAGTTCTCCATCAGCTAAAGCAAAGAGGAATGCTGTTAAATACTGTCAACTTGTTCCCAATACAGTTGAGCGAACCTCAGGCTCGGGATTCGGGCTCGGAAAATGACGTAAAAACCCCAGTGGTGAGTATCGCGCTGTGCTTGTTTCTGAGTGATTATCTGCTTTGTGCGTACTGCTGGAAGTGTTTGTTCATCCCAAATTAGGCTTTCATTCAGTGTACTGAACTGTTTTGTTCATGGAGAATTAATTAAAAAACACTGCCCACCCACCTCCGGAAATGTTTTGCTTTAGGCCCATAGCAAAACATTTCCGGAGCAAAGGGATGTTTACGTCCTTTTGCAAGCCTGAACCTCGAGCCTGAGGTTTGCTCATCTCCAGTTCTCAACATCTTTCCTAAAAATAAGGTTTGGCTCTCCACCAAAAACATCTGTTTAAAGACTTGTTGCAAAAAGTTGGCCCTCAGTTCTTCTGACCTTTCCAAATTTTTCAGCAAGTTAATCCAGTCACTTTCAATCTAAAACTACCTCCTATTTTTAAAATCTCTCATGCCTGTTATGTCTCTCTAACAGAGAGTAGTAGAGATGGGTTTCAATGCCGCACCAATGACCAGATGATCATGAAGGTTTTAAGATTAATGTTGCTTTATTTCATGCACAGGTCCTGTGCATGAAATAAAACAACATTAATCTTAAAACCTTTATGATCATCTGGTCATTGGCGCGGCTTTGACCTGTGCATGAAATAAAGCAACATTAATCTTAAAACCTTCAAGATCATCTGGTCATTGGCGTGGCTTTGAAACCCATCTCTACTACTCTCTGTTATCTGCCAACGTGGGGACCGCTGCCATGGCTTGGAGTTACATGCTTTTACAGGAGTTGTGACTTTCACATCCCTTTTTGTTGAGTAGACTGCTCATTTCTAAAACCCGGTATCTATTGGGGTAAGATCCTATTTGTGCTCCTTTTTCCACAGTTTCTCTCACTTGTTATGTCTCTCTAGTAAATCTTATGGTCCTCAATAATTTAAAGACAGTTCCTGCTTGTGACTCTAATCCAGACACGGATTTGGAGATCAACCAAATTCTGGACTAATAGGTTAATGGAAATCTCTTTTCTTAATAGACTGGAAGGGATACAGTACTGAGGACAGATTCTGGGTAAACAAAAAGAAAATGAATGCTTTAATTTAGCTCAATTGATTTTACGAACAGCATCCTCTTTCTTCTATTGCTGACTCTTCTGGGAGAGGACCTAAAAGAGGGGATATTGTAACACACTTATCGCCACTGGCTCCTTTTCCTTTGGTTGCTACCTTTTGATGTTCTCCACTTTGGGTTTTACAAATTGCCCTGCTGGAATTAGTGACATAATCTCCCTAGGCCCTATAAGCGCAGTTGGACACAACAGCCCAGAATGTGAAAGATGTATTCTCCTGTTATTAATTTGCTTCAATAAGTTAGACAGCATGAAAATAAGCAAGTTTGCTATTGACTTGCTTTTTCTATCTTCTTAATCTTACATACTGTAGAGTTATTTCTAAGGAGATTAGCCACAGGAGCCTTGCAAAGTTTGCTCAATAGTTACATTACAAGAGAGATGTTAAAGGGGTTGTCCAGGCTTTTTTAATATTCTATGTGTGTACTTAGGCTGCTTAATGCTGACAGTTTGTAATATACTCACTATCTGCCTTCTCTACCATTGCCTAGATGCTACATTTTGGCATGTGATCATCCTCAATCCTGATTTTAGAGGATCTAGTCACATCTAAACCATTTTTTTTCCCATTCAGAGACTAGTCATAACGTCACAACTAATCACGTTCAGTCTCTGCCAGATCCTCCTCCTCGTACCTGCACACAATGCAAGGCAGCAGTGGCATGACACAGCTGATTGACTAATCTGTGCTATCAGCTGTTAGCAGGGACATACAGCTGAATTAAATAGTGAAACATGGAACAAAAAGTTCCTTCATCCACTTTTCAAACTCAGGAAAATCTGAACGTCTTGCCAGAACCTTTGAGTCACATGAGGGCCTCATGTTATCTGAATGGCAGGGAGGTGAATAATTCATAAAGAAGTGTAGCTATAGGAAGACACAGAAAAGAGAAGAGATGTGTGTATGTGTTATGTGTTGTGTGTTCATACTGCATATAGTAAGCTGTGTGGGCATCATACCATATATAATGGAGCTGTGGGGGATATTATCCCATAACTAAAGGGTCTGTGGGAACCATCATACCATATATAAGGGAGCTGTGGGGAGAAGTAATACCATATGTAATTGGGTTGTGTGTCTCATGGTGCCTGCATGGACGTCTGTGATCTCACTATTACAAAGCATACAACCCATCTCCACTGCCCTGTTTGTCGGACAAGAACTGGTAGACCTTGTGATGAACCGACTTGTTGACATTGATATTTCGCCTGGACGTCTACCACTTGGATTTTGAATGGATAGACGGACTTCAATTGGTATTATTTTAACTGCCATGGCATTCACATGATGCAGTTGGATAGTGGTCTCTCAGTCAAAAAGATTGCCAATGAGCTGGATGATGTTGTTTCTCTTTACTTGGGAAACCTTCATGGCTGTTTGTCCATTCGAATCAGGGAACTGTCACTTAGGAATCAAATTAATAGCACACCGAGCTATTAGAGTATGTGAGAACAGGTTGTAATTTGAAGTATACAGGAGCAAAACCGTAACAATGTAGTGACAGGACAAGAATTTGTCTAACTAATCATATGTTACATAGTTCCAAGTCAAATTTATGTATGAGATAGCCAAGTTGATTGTCTATAAAAGGAAGGTAGTTACACATACAAAGCTGTAGTGGATGATGAGTTAGAGCCCGAAAGTCAAAAGTTCAAAACAATGTTACCCTTTTGCTCGTCATTGTATATATGCAAATATATATGCAAAGTCTGAGTCTCCCCAGTCAACAAGAACCAATGTGGCAGGTGTATCAGATGTGCATTTTCCAACTCACAGCTAAGGCATATGGAGTCAGCAAAATTTCATGTAATATGAGGGAGGAAGGAGACTTCAATTCAGCTATCAATACAATAAACTCTTAGCTAAAAATAACAATAGGAGTTTCTCAAAAAATGGAAATATTTTTCTGATATTCACCCTGTTACAATTTGTTTTGGAATTGCTGATGTAGTTTACATATAGTAATAAAGGTATTTAAAGTTTCTTATAAATAGTATATACCATACTTTCTAGACATTGCATTTTTATCACCTATACTCTACAACCATGAGCTATACATTTCCCTGTAGTCAGTGCGTTTACAAAGATTCCTTTACAACATGTTTCTTTGGGATAGCACTGAACAAGCTGGTTATCTGTGAGGCTTTGGTGACATCTAGATGTTCCCAAAGATCACTTAGTCAATAGTGTTCTCTAAATGGCAGGTGGATTTATAAATATAGACTAAGAGAGAGCAAGATCAGCAGCTGCAGGCTGTTTTCGTGCCATGGAACAGTCTGTGATGTAACACATAGAGTGTATGTTGGCACAAACAGGCTGTAAGTGAAAAAGACTCCCTTCCCTGCTGTGCTCATCAGGCTTGTCTCCAGGGACTCTTCAGTGCTCCTTGAGAAGACACCATTACAGCAGCAAGCAGCTGGGACTGTACCAATTGTGATCTTCATAATCCTTCATCAGACACACTCATTGACGACATAAATCAGGTTGGTCACATCTCCATACCCATGAATATTTTAAGAACTTACTTACTATCTTACCTAATCATTTATCAGGAAATATTACTTGTACTTCTTAAACTCTGTGCTCATTCCATATTTTAAAATTATTATGTGTTACATATTTATATGGCTCATCTAGTGATTATAATCTGTTTTATACTACTCAGAATACTACATCTACTGGTAGCATACCTTTTCCCAAGACAAAGCTGTAATTTCATTTGATGGGGCTTTATGGAAGAACTTAGGTGAGTTTTGGACTCTTAGTCAACTACAATAACTCAATATAATTTCCCAAATGTGTCTTGAAAATGATATAACTACAGCTATAATAAATGTACTTGACGTCTGTGATAAAACCACACGCATTGGTCTCTTGTAAAAGGTAGATAATAACTTGTTTGTCAGACTATAACCTTCAAGGGGTCACAATGAACTTACTGCACCAAGGACATTTTTCAATTGCAATTTAATATTTGTAATAGAGCAGACAAAACAAGTCAAGAAGAACGTGTAGGTGGACAAAAAACAAGAAGGAAATTACTGGTCTGATAGGTTCATGAGGTGACAAGTTTTTTTTAATTGGTAGGAACTACAAGCTTACTATTTTCAAGTGTTTCATGTATTTGTTGCCCGATAACCTGATGTATCAGAGTCATATGCCTTTCAGTGCATCTTTGTGTTTGAAGAAATTACAAGGATTCCATTAGACAGTGCTGTGTGTACATTACGGACTGTTTCCAGCTACAATCTAAACATTCTGTTTCTTTGAGCTGGGCTTATTGCCAGAGTTTGAAAATTTTGATTCCCCGATGCAACTGTAACATCTATGCTTATTTCCGCTTTGGCCACTAGGCGGTGCGATAGTGTTTTTGTGGGCAGTGCTTGACATAACAATCCTATTTTCTTTCAAGGACTTGTGGCTCTGTCGAATCTAGAACCTATGGCGTTAATCTTGTTGTCTTGGTTTCTGTCTACTGTCATCACTGGGTGGGGCTGTTTTATATAAACCCCAGAGAGTCAGCCCCTACAGCAAGTCAATAGAGATTCTATCTGTTCTCATGTATTTTATCCTAATTTTCCCATTTATTGACCTTGATTTTACATTTGTGTACCTGCTTGTTGTTTGATTGTGTTCCTAACACGACCTACTGGATCTGACACGGCTTCCTGACTATCTTTCTTGCCAGCTTGCGCCACTGAATAGCAGCTGACTCTGTGGCCCTTACCCGTGGACCTCTATTTAAGTCCAAATCCCTGTACAGGGGTTAATGGGTAAAGGCCAGGGCAACCCCTGGGTTCTGGGAAATTGAGCAACTTGCGCTAAGCCTGTTCATGGTAGCCATTTTTGAGCTGCCAGGTGACTACTAACTGTCCACAGACAACAGTGCCCTTGCTGTGGCCAAGAGGCTCATAACCCTGTTCCACCCACTTGTTTTGCATGTTCTGCCTCCCTCACTAATACATGATAGCGCTGGCTTGCATGAAGAAAGCAATGAGTGCAGAGAAAGTGCAGGCATTTCAGTGTTGTCAATCACCAGTGAGGGAGACAGGGACAAGCAAAATGTGCACTGAGCACTCTAATTAGCATATTTGATTAAACTACAGTTGTTACAGAATGGAGGCAGGAATTAGATCAGTAAAGATTCAACTATTTCTATCTCAATATCCACAACAAGGTTCTTTGCTTAGTACATAGTGTCAGTTTAGAATCAACCTACCTAGGATAGAACTGTGTAATTATTGCCTAAATGCTGTTTTTCTTATATTTGATACAATAATTAATGCAATTTATTCTTCTCTTGTGACCTGTTGCAATATGAAAAAATAAATTATTAAATGGGTGTCAACTAAAACTGCTATTTATGTAATGCAGTGCTGGACGAAGGCACCACATGGCATCACATGAAATGTGTTGTTGGCACTCTTGAAATTGTTACAGAAAATTAAGTAATTCTCCCATAAAATTATTGCAAATACACATATTTTGTTACACACTTCTTTATTTCCTTTGTGTGTATTGGAACAACACAAAAAAGAGAAAAAAAGGCAAACTGAGCATAATTTCACACAAAACCCGAAAAATAGGCAGGACAAAATTGTTGTCAGTATTCCAAAATTGTGGGTAAACAAATTTGTTTCGACAATGTGATACTTGTTCAAACCAACCTGTGGCAAGTAACAGGTGTGGGCAATATGAAAATCACACCTGAAACCAGACAAAATGGGAGAGGTTGACTCAACCTTTGCATTGTGTGCCTGTATGTGCCACACTATGTATGGAAAATAGAAAGAGGAAAAGAAAACGGTCTGAGGATTTGAGAAACAAAATTGTTGAAAAATATAACCAATCTGAAGGTTGCCAGTCCATTGCCAGAGATCTTGATGTTCCTTTGTTCATGGTGCGCAACATAATCAAGAAGTTTACAACCTATGGCACTATAGCTAATCTCCCTGGATGTGGACAGCAGAAAAAAATTGTGGAATAAGGGATGAAAGGTTACAATTCAGATAGTTCGGAGGGTGCATAAGCAGCACTAATCAAGTTCAAAGAAATTCAAGCTGTCCTCCAGGCTCAGTGTGTATCAGTATTAGTGCAAACTAACTATCAAAATTTTAATTAAATGAAACGCTATCGCAATGGACCCAGGAGGACCCACTGCTGACACAGAGACTAAAAAACAGATTGCAGTATACCAAAATGTACATAAGTAAGCCAAAATCCTTCTGAGAAAGAGTCTTGTGGACAGATGAGACTAAGATAGAGTTTCTTGGTAAAGCACTGTTTACCGAAAACAGAATGAGGCCAACAAAAAAAAAGAACACAGTAGCTACAGTCAAATATGATGGAGGTTCAAAGATGTTTTGGGATTCTTTTTTCCCTGTGGCACTGGGTGCCTTGACTATGTAATCTGAGGATTACCAAAGGATTTTGAGTCGCAATGTGGTACCCAATGTCTGAAGGCTGAGTTTGCGTTCTAGGTCAAGGGTCATCCGGCAGAACAATGACTACAAATTTACTTGAAGAAGCATTCTGAAATGAATGGAAACAAAGAGCTGGAGAGTTCTGAAGTGTCTAGTAATAAATCCCATTAAACACCTGTGGAGAGATCTTAAAATTGGGAGAAAGCACCTTTCAAGTATGAGAGACCTAGAGCAGTTGCAAAAAAAGAGTGATCCAAAATTCCAGTTGAGAGGTGTAAGAAGCTTGTTGATACTTATAGGAAGAAATTGATTGCAGTTATTTATTCCAAGGGGTGTTCAACCAAATATTAATTTGATGGTGCTAATAATTTTTTCTGATCCATTTTGTGGTTTTCATACATAGAGCTATCTATGGATTTAACATATTGAACGCTAGGCATCCAGAAAAATTGATGAGTTGTCCAAAATGTGGTATGGAAAAAACAAATCTATATCATGAGATATGGCAGTGTGGGAGGATTGAAACATTTTGGAAGCAAGTCCAGAGGGTAGTGAGGAAAATGTGGAACAGAAACGTCGAGATGGATCCAATGGTTTGGGTATATCACTATCAGCATCAGGAGGAGGGAGAGGAAAGGGGGGACAAGTTACCAAATCTTTTCCATGATATAGCAATGATAAGTAAAAAGGTAATTCTTCAGAAGTGGCTGGTGAAGGAAATACCAACGAAAGAAGAACTGGTTAATGAATTGAAAAAAAACGCTTATGTTGGAGATGGTGGTTGTGGAGAGATGCAAAGAGAGGATGACAGCAAATTTGTTTTAGTAAATGGAGAAAGTTTATAGGCATTATATATTCTAGAGAAGAAAATAATACAAATAATGTCCACATTTGTGTTCACGGAATGGTATATGACGGAAGATCTGTCAGTGTCCCTGGGCAAGCTGAAAGTATAGTTGGCTAAATTCTGGGTCATATCACATGGAGAAGGGAGGGGGGATGGGAGGGATAGTGTTTATAAGCAATGTTTGTTAGAAGATATGAAGGAAGGCTGAAGGGCAGCAGCGGAGATTGAACAATGGAAATATACATTGACGAAGAAGAGGAAGGGGCAAATTTGATGACAGTGATAGATATTTGATTGATAAACTGTAGAGACTATGTCATTTGCTATTTTGATTTGTTGACTCCCTATTTTCTTCATTCTGTACCCTATTTTACCATTGCAAGAAAGTAAATAAAAATTTGGTTTAAAAAAATAAACCCGATTGTAAGTGCTGTAATCATAAAAAAATTAAAAATGACAAAAGGTTTTTAATGCACCACAATATTGCAAATAAAAGCAATAAGAAATAATAAAAATATCAGATTTATCCATATATAGTAGAACTAAAAACAGCAACTTGCCCCTCAAGAAAAAGCCCTCACACAGCTTTATCCAACAAAAAAGAAAACGTTACGGGTCTCAGAAAATGGAGACCCAAATCCAACAAAAATGTTTTTAACAAATTTCTGAATTTGTTTCCTCCATTAAAATAATAAAAATAAAACTGCAAGAGTTTGGTATTGCTGCAATCGTACTGACCTGGGAATCACAAAGTCAGGTCGTTTTTACTGCAAAATTAATGAAATAAAAAGAAACCCCCCCCCAAAACAATGTCCTAATTAGGTTTATTTTAACATCTTTGCTACACTTGAATTTTTTCCCGATTTTTAGAACATTATATGGTAAGGTGAATGGTGTCATCCAAAAGTACATCTCATCACGCGAAAAATCAGCTCTCTTACCACTATGTGAAGTGAAAAATAAAAGTTATGGTCATTGGTAGAAGGGGACAAAAAAACGAAGAGGCAAAAACGGAAATTGGCCATGTCCAGAAGGGTTTATATAGGGAATTCATCAATGCTGGCAGTTTATACACTAGTCTTGATTGATGGGCCATATGGGTAAAATGCGCAAGATTCATCAAGATACAAGTGCTACTTTTCTGACTTACAGTGTTTGATGAAAACCCCCCCCCATAATCTTTCCTTTCCTCTGAGGCCATATTCACACGTTCAGTATGTGGTCAGTATTTTACATCAGTATTTGTAAACCAAAGTATAATAGAAACACGGGCACCACTTTTGTATTTTTCACTCACTCCTGGTTTTAGCTTACAAATACTTACTGATGTAAAACCTCACCAAATACTGAACGTGTGAACATGGCTTATGTCTCTATCCTGGTTTCAGCTAAAACATTGCTATAACAATTGTATTAACTGCACAGAAGGGCTTTACATTATTTTCTGCTTACCTATGTTGTTTCCTAACTGCTATACTAAAGTCAAATCTGTTTTTCAGGAGGAAAGTAACTAGGAGATGACTGTTACCTACTCCAGTAAAGTGGCAAATGCCACATTTTTTGGGTTTCATCGACTGCTGCTTAAGTGGAGAGGTAGCATTTACAAATTGCTCTACAGAGAATTCCTTCTCTTCATCAGTTTATATACAACACTGAGTGTTATATACAGGTATGCATTGTTTCTTTCAATTACTTGTGCACATATTGCGTATATGAACGTTTATTTAACCAGAAATAATTTTGCATTGTTTTGAAAGGTCTTTTATGGAAATTTGTTTCAACTAATGTAATTTGCATGGTAATGTAGACAGTACCCTATATGCCAATAGTCTTAATTACTGCTTGAAATCATTAACAAAAAGTATTCTTTTTCATTAGTATACACAAATATGACTGTTTTAGTCATGCATGTAACCTACATATGTTGGATTTGTGAAAGTAATGGCTTCTAAATGAAATTATTTTTATATCTTGGACATACTGCATGTGAGTTCTACATTTATTGTGTTTACGAGAAAATGCTCCTTCCTAGATATTAAATATATCTATAAGGGGGCATCACTTCCCCAAAAAGGCCAAAAGATTATCCTCTTGGCCTCCATCAGGCTAGTTTATTTTAGCATACAATTTAACACGCTTATTGAAATGTATTTAATATTTCATACAAAAGCCATTGTTGGTGATGATAGCTTCAAGATGCCTCCTTTATTATAAAAAGTCACATGCATTGCTCAGGTGTGATTTTAGCTTATTCTTTTAGACATACACTCTTAAAATCCTGAAGGTCCTGTGGGCTCCTTTTATGAACTCTAAGGTCTAGTTCTTTCCTGAGCTCTTGGACAAATCTGATAATTCTTTCCAACTCCTCTATCTGAAATCTTCCGGGCAGCACCTGGTTGTGGTCAGTTTATGGTGAAATGATTTTCTTGCCACTTTCGGATTATGGCCCCAACATATTTTAAGAGTGCATAAAAGTCTTGATTTGGTTGATCCTGAAGTTTCATGTATCTTCATGATAGCTTTGTTTTTTTCTACTAATGTTGGCTTCCTTCACTTGCAGTAATAAGTTACCAAATATTAGACGACATATTGAGAGTCCCATAAACATCTACCAAATGTAAATTTAACACTTAAAATCCACTCTAGACCCTTTTGATTCTTCAAATAAGGGTCTAGAGTGGATTTTAAGTGTTAATTTTGTTTATAATGTTCTTCTTGTTCAGTGCCGTCATTGCTTACATTATTTTTACTTAGAATTTACATTGCATATCTTTATTGTTGGTGGTCTGGTATTCTTGTCTGAAAAATTATCTAAAACATGAGTATCAAGAAAGAAAAAAATTAAAAAATAAATACTTGGAAGGTTTCTGTTTGCGCTTTTTAGCTATGGCAGCTCTACTCATTATTCTTTGCCTAATATTTACTTCCTTTTATGTCATTTAACCTAGGTCATAATGAACTGACAGCAGTGACAGGATAAATTACAGTGACTGGGAATTTGCACATACAGTTAATACTTAGCTGCCAGACTAAAACAGCTGTGTTTTGGTATAATAATACTCTTTTGTCTCAATGATTATTACGCTTGGGTGCTTCTTTTACTTTGATGATTTTAACTTGGAATAGCTGTTACATTATAATTCGTGACATTAACCGGTATAGATCATGGGTGATTATAATGTGGCTCTGAAGCCACCTGCACCTTTGGGGTATTGGGTCTTAGAACAGTGCCTGACTACCAAACCCTAAGACAAACTGCTAGGCAACATTTAGTCAGAAAGCTTTGGATTCCTAGTATTATCATGGCACACAGAACATCTATCCATTGCTTATTTCTTTACTGCTTTGCGAAAGAGATAGCTGCATTGAATTGGCTGTACAGTAAGTGTAACATAGCTCAGGGCAGGTAGGTGGGTGAGGTAGTCATCTGTTGTGCCCCGACGCGCTACATGAAGTTGCGGGTCCTGGCTGTGTGTGTGGACTTGCACTATGGGGGCGTTACATCCTTGCAGGCCACATAATGCCAATGGCTTCAGCTGGCCAGGACCAGATGGCAGAAAGTTCAATGAGCGAGATCACTAGTTAATAATAACTGTTGCTTTACAAAACAGCCATTTGATGACAACTATATACAAAGGATTGCAGGTATACAACTTCTCGTACGTTTAGTTAATAAAGAGCATCTTTATACAGTCATATGAAAAAGTTTGGGCACCCCTATTAATGTTAACCTTTTTTTCTTTATAACAATTTGTGTTTTTGCAACAGCTATTTCAGTTTCATATATCTAATAACTGATGGACTGAGTAATATTTCTGGATTGAAATGAGGTTTATTGTACTAACAGAAAATGTGCAATCCGCATTTAAACAAAATTTTACCGGTGCAAAAGTATGGGCACTTCAACATAAAAGTGACATTAATATTTTGTAGATCCTCCTTCTGCAAAAATAACAGCCTCTAGTCGCTTCCTATAGCTTTTAATGAGTTCCTGGATCCTGGATGAAGGTATATTTGACCATTCCTGTTTACAAAACAATTCCAGTTCAGTTAAGTTTGATGGTCGCCGAGCATGGATAGCACGCTTCAAATCATCCCACAGATTTTCAATGATATTCAGGTCTGGGGACTGGGATGGCCATTCCAGAACATTGTAATTGTCCCTCTGCATGAATGCCTGAGTAGATTTGGAGCGGTGTTTTAGATCATTGTCTTGCTGAAATATCCTTCCCCTGCGTAACTTCAACTTCGTCACTGATTCTTGCACATTATTATCAAGAATCTGCTGATACTGAGTTGAATCCATGCGACCCTCAACTTTAACAAGATTCCCAGTGCCGGCATTGGCCTCACAGCCTGAAAGCATGATGGAACCTCCACCAAATTTTACTGTGGGTAGCAAGTGCTTTTCTTGGAATGCCGTGTTTTTTTGCCTCCATGCATAACGCCTTTTTGTATGACCAAACAACTCAATCTTTGTTTCATCAGTCCACAGGGCCTTCTTCCAAAATGTAATTGGCTTGTCCAAATGTGCTTTTGCATACCTCAGGCGACTCTGTTTGTGGCGTGCTTGCAGAAATGGCTTCTTTCGCATGACTCTCCCATACAGCTTCTCCTTGTGCAACGTGCGCTGTATTGTTGACCGATGCACATTGACACCATCTGCAGCAAGATGATGCTGCAGGTCTTTGAAGGTGGTCTGTGGATTGTCCTTGACTGTTCTCACCATTCTTCTTCTCTGCCTTTCTGATATTTTTCTTGGCCTGCCACTTCTGGGCTTAACAAGAACTGTACCTGTGTTCTTCTATTTCCTTACTATGTTCCTCACAGTGGAAACTGACAGTTTAAATCTCTGAGACAACTTTTGTATCCTTCCCCTGAACAACTATGTTGAATAATCTTTGTTTTCAGATCATTTGAGAGTTGTTTTGAGGAGCCCATAATGCCACTCTTCATAGGAGATTCAAATAGGAGAACAACTTGCAAGTGGCCACCTTAAATACCTTCATGATTGGATACACCTGCCTCTGAAGTTCAAAGCTCAATGAGGTTACAAAACCAATTTAATGCTTTAGTAAGTCAGTAAAAAGTAGTTAGGAGTGTTCAAATCAAGAAATTGATAAGGGTGCCCATACTTTTGCATCGGTCAAATTTTGTTTAAATGCGGATTGCACATTTTCTGTTAGTACAATAAACCTCATTTCAATCCAGAAATATTACTCAGTCCATCAGTTATTAGATATATGAAACTGATATAGCTCTTGCAAAAACCCAAATTGTTATAAAGAAAAAAGGTTAACATTAACCCCTTAACGACCGCGGGCCGTAAAATTACGTCCTAGCGGTCATAATGTTACTGCCCGCGGTCTGCCGGTGGCTGCATGCCGCGATCGGCGCACATCTCAGCTGATTTTCACAGCTGAGATGTGTGCCTGCTAGGCACGAGCAGAATCGTTATCTGCTCGTGCCATTTAACCCCTTAAATGGCGCTGTCAATATGTGACAGCGCCATTAAAAGTGCGATCGCGGTAAACTTTTACTTACCGCCCGATACCGGAAGTCACGTGACGCGATCACGTGACTTCCGATAGTTGTCATGGTAGCACAGGGTCATGTGATGACTCCTGTACTACACATGAATTGCTTTCACTTTCGCTGTGCCAGCGGCACAGCAAAAGAGAAAGAGAGCGTATCTGCTGTTTACAGCTGTATAGCTGTGATCTGCAGATAGTGCAGAGCGATCGGAATGCTGATCGCAATAGCCCCCTAGGGGGACTAGTAAAATAAAAAAAAAGTTAAAAAAAAGTTTTAAAAAATTAAAAAAAAACAAAAAAACCTAAAAGTTCAAATCACCCCCCATTCGCCCCATTGAAAATTAAAGGGTTAAAAAAAATATACACACATTTGGTATTGCCGCGTTCAGAAACGCCCGATCTATCAAAATATAAAATCAATTAATCTGAGCAGTATACGGCGTAGCGGCAAAAAAATTCCAAACGCCAAAACGACGTTTTTTTGTCACCACAACTTTTGCGCAAAATGCTATAAGAGGCGATCAAAACGTAGCATCTGCGCAAAAATGGTACCGTTAAAAACAGCTCGAGACGCCGTCGTTGATAAGCCGTCACTGAGCCATAGATCCCGAAAAATGAGAACGCTATGGGTCACGGAATATGGCGTAAAACGTGCGCCACTTTTTTCGGTCAAACTTCCGATTTTTTTTTTAACCCCTTATATAAAAGTAAACCTATACATGTTTGGTGTCTACGAACTCGCACTGACCTGAGGCATCACACCCACACATCAGTTTTACCATATAGTGAACACAGTGAATAAAATATCTCAAAAACAATAGTGCTATCGCACTTTTTTTGCAATTTTTCTGCATTTGGAATTTTTTTGCCGTTTTCCAGTACACTATATGGTAAAACTTATGGTTTCATTTAAAAGTACAGCTCGTTCCGCAAAAAATGAGCCCTCACATGACCATATTGACTGAAAAATAAAAAAGTTACGTCTCGCAGAAAAAGAATGGCGAAAAAAAAAACGGAAAGCGAAAAATCGGCCGGTCGTGAAGGGGTTAATAGGGGTGCCCAAACTTTTTCATATGACTGTACACAGTTCATAACTTCTTCTCACTCACTGTTATGATTTAATGGATACCTTGGAAAATGATGGCGTGGGACTGAACTGAGACAAAACAGGTGGTGATTCAAGTCTGTATTCACACTGGTGCAACAACAGTGCAGTAAAGTTTACACAAAAGAAGTCCAAGCAAGTTCAAGTAAGTTGTTGAAGTGAAGCAGTAAGTCTATTCAAGTTCATAGCAGGACTTTCCTTAGATATGGAAATAGTTCACACAAAGAAAAAACAAGTCCCTAATAGGGATGGGCGAACCCAAACTATAAAGTTCTCAGCCCATACTGAACACATAGTGTTCGTGCACAAGGTCCCGAACACGGGTTTTCCTGGCAAACCCATTCTATAGTTCAGGTCCAGGGGCTGTAAAAAAAGCACATTATATTAAAAAACATTAGGATTCTACTTACCAGTCCCACGACGCGTTCTGCAGACCCGCTATCTCCCGGCCACTTCTGCTTCCGGGTCCAATCATTAACTTCCAGTGGTATTCACTGCACTGCTCCTCACCCGGCAGTCTTCATCTTTTTTTGGTCATGTTCGCGGTGACATCAGGGTTCATCCGAGTCCATGGCTTATCGGAAGCAATATGCTAATGACCCTCTGCTTTGAATGTCAGCAGAGGGTTATGTGACTGTGATGCGATCTTGCGATGGCATCACAGGTGCAAAGAAGAGGGAGCACTTTCTCCCTATCTCCTCTGCTGCCTGTCTCTGCATATATCGCACTGCACTCGGATTACATGGGATTACAGTGCGACGTTTGACACACTCCCATAGAGTTGTATGAGGATGCGTGAGCCGAGACTCGCTGCCAAACGCAGCATGCTGCAATTCATTCCGCATGCCAGTATGGCATGAGAAATCAATCGCAGATGGACATTGCCCTATAGCTTTGTCCTAGAGTGAGAGCAATCCAATTTTTTATGGGACTGCACTCGCCCATGCAAAATGAAAACGTAAGTGGAATCGTACCCTCAGCCTGCTTCTCGCTCTGTATAGACTCTTGTCTATACAGAGCGATTAAGCAGAGCTGACATTGCCCTCCCTGTGGACTATGTTGAACTAAGGATTTTTTATAATACAGATGGGGTCTCTACATTTTTTTTGTTTTATTTCTAAAATGGTGATGGTGGTAGCACGCTGGGTAATAAAGGGGTTAATACCGGCTTTGTATTCCCAGCTAGAATTTTCATTGTCTGTAAATCATAATCATCAACATTAACAGAAATAAACACTTGAAATAGGTCACTCTGTAATGACTCTATATAATATATGTTTCACTTTTTGTATTGAATTACTGAAATGAATTACCGTATTTTGCGCTTTATAAGATGCACCGGATTTTAAGACGCACCCCAAACTTAGACATAAAAAAGGTAAAAAAAAAGAAAAATGGGGTCCGTCTTATAATCCGGTGTTCTCTTACCGGAGGGGGGCAGCAGTGGTGGTGAAGCGGGGTCACAGGAGGCAGAGGTTGTGCTGGCAGGCACGGCAGGTCAGTGGCAGCGGGGTCCGTGGTGGCAGGTGGCGTCCGGGGTGGCAGGAGCCGGGGAACCCATGGTGGCAGGAGCTGCGGGGCCCATGGTGGTGGCGGCAGCAGCAGCGTCGGCGACGGCAGGTGAGTCATGCAGCAGGCCGGTGCAGTGTGTGTCCCAGTGTCCACGGTCCCGGTTCAAATAATGGCGCCTGCGCAGATGGAGCTCTCATTCAAGACCTCCATCTGCGCACGCGCCCACTGCCATCATTTGAAACTGGGACCGCGGACAAACTGGGTAACTTGCTGCACAGCCGCCCGCCCCGCACACACAGAGTGGCAGCCAGCAGGCTGCCCGCCCACCCTGCGTGCAAGCGGCCGGGTACCTGTGCTTGTGTGCGGGCGGCAGCCACCGCCCGCCGCCCGCACACAGCTCCCGGCCGCTGCCCGCACACAGCACCCAGCCGCCGCCCGCACACAGCACCTGGCCGCCGGCCACTGCCCGCACACAGCACCCGGCCGCTGCCCGCACACAGCACCCAGCCGCCGCCAGCCGCCCGCACACAGCACCCAGCCGCCGACCGCACACAGCACCCGGCCGCCGGCCACTGCCCGCACACAGCACCCGGCCGCTGCCCGCACACAGCACCCATCCGCTGCCCGCCGCCCGCACATAGCACCCAGCCACCAACCGCCGCCCGCACACAGCACGCGGCCGCCGCCCGTACACAGCACCCGGCCGCCGGCCGCAGCCCGCACACAGCACCCAACTGCCGCCCGCACGCAGCCACGGGTACCCGGCTGCCACCGCACGCAAGCACAGGTACCCGGCCGCTTGCACGCAGCCACAGGCACCCGGCCGTCCGATCACCGCACAGACAGGACCCCCAGGTACCGCTATATTCGCTTTATAAGACGCACCCCCCATTTTCCTCTCAAATTTTTGGGAGGAAAAGTGCATCTTATAAAGCGAGAAATACGGTAACTCTTTGGTGATATTCTAATTTATTGAGATGCAATTGTTTAATAGACAATTGGAGAATTGCAGGTTGAATAAAAAAAATCAAAAACATAAAAGATTAATACAGACTTCTTTTACACCACTAAAAATATACCGTAGATAATTCTAAAAGGTAAACATATTAAGTATTGCCGTAAAATTATAATCTATCAAAGCATAAAATTACCTGATCAGTAAAAAATGTAACGAGAAAAAAATGTTAAGCCAGAATTGCGTTCTTTTTTTTTTATTACACAACTCTCCCAGAAATGCAATAAAAAGTGATGCCAAAATAGTACCAATAACAATATCAGCTTACCACACAAAAACACAAGCATTCATAGCTGCATCAATGAAAAAACGAAAAACTTTGTGGATCTCAATCGTGGCAGGAAAAAAATTTATTTATTTTTTTTTACATATTTTCGATTTTTTTTTCCATCACTACAATAATAAAAACAAATTTATTATGTTTAGTATTGCTGTAATTATACTATAGTGGTGAGTCATTATATCAGGTCATGTATGCCGTAAAAACAGAACCCAACAAACAATATCTGAATTGTACTTTTTTTGCAAATTTTGTTTGGAATTTTGTTTTCAGTTTTTCAATACGGTATATGGTAAGATGAATGCTTTGATTCAAAGCTACAATCATCCTGCAAAACACATGGTCTCATATGGCTGTGTTGGTAGAAAAATAAAAAAAAGTTATAGATCTTGGAAGAAGGGGAGGAAAAAACTAAAGCTCACTAATGAAAAATTGCCAGTTCTTAATAGGTTAAAGTATTCTACTATGGGACTATGTTCCTTCCTATTTTTTATATCTCTATCATGTTCACTGATGTAAGGGTACTTTCACACTTGCATTCAGCGGAGTCCGTCACTATGGAGAATAACGCAGTCCGTTAACGCACTGCGCTATTCCCCATAGACTTGTATGGACGACGCACTGTAACGCAAGTGTCAGCGTTGCATCCGCTGGACGACGCAGCGTCGTTATTTTGATGCTGCGTTGGGCGGAAGAAACGCAGCATGTAACTTTTTTTGAGCAGCGCAATCCGTAGGATTTCACTGCGCATGCTCTTTTTTTTTTTTAAATCACAAACTTTATTTTGTCTCTCGGTGGCCGAACGTTCAGCTGAGCGCCCGCCCGCCGGCATGTAACGGTGCTCAGCTGAGTGCCCGCCCGCCGGCATGTGAGAGCGCTCAGTTGAGCGCCTGCCCGCCGGCATGTGAGAGCGCTCAGCTGAGCGCCCGCCCGCCGGCATGCCCGGCCGCCGGCATGTGAGAGCGCTCAGCTGAGCGCCCGCCCGCCGGCATGCCCATATGCTGGCATGTGAGAGCGCTCAGCTGAGCGCCCGGCTGCTGGCTATTGAGAGCGATCAGCTGATCCGTTGCATCCGTCACACAACGCAATGCTACGGAAGCCGTCCAACGCAAGTGTGAAAGTAGCCTAAGCCTGTAAACCCCATAATTTTTCTCCCACATAAAGTTTCTTTCGGGGGCAGAAAATACCATACTCTACCATTTGTAAACTATTGCACTGCAGCTCAACTATTGTAAATTGTCCTTTCCAGTGGAATAAAAAAATGCCTTTAATATTTTTACATATCGACTTAAAGTATCAAATTTATGTAAGACATTTTTTTTCGGGCAGTGAGGAAAGCCTTTTCTACTTCATGAGCATTCCTATACTTTGATTGTATCAATATGTCCTGTTAATTAAAGCACCACTCCAGTGTTTTGGTTTATTTTTCAGCGCTTGAGTGGCGCTTCAAATGTAAGTCTTTGGTATTATACTTACCCTTTGGTGTTTTTATGCTTTATCAGTGCCACTCTGGTTCCACGGCACCACCTGATGACTGCAACTTCTGACGGGCTGGAGATCAGAAGATTTGTTACAAGCTATCAATACAACTCTATGAGAGCCAGAACGAAACTTTCATAGAGTTGTACTGATTTGAGACCTCTGGCACACTCCAGCAACATTGGAGCTGCTCACAGCTCACAAATCACTGGAAACTGACAGGAGCGGTGGTGATAGATGATGAAGCCACCGGAGAGTGACTATAAGACAGGGGCAGGCAACCTAGCTTTAAAGCACCACTTCAATGTTTTTGGCTTTTTTCAGCGTTGAAGTGGCACTTTAAAAGTAAACACTCTGCCCCGTCATATACTTGCCTTCCAGCGTCTTCACCGTTTACCACCCGACTTCAGTGCCATGTTGTGACAGTAACTTCTGAGTGGCCGAAAGTCAGAAGTTATATCATAAGCGTGCAATGCAATTCTGTGAGTGCCAGAACAAGGCTCTCATAGACTTCATTGAGTTGTGACTTCAGGCAAGCTCCATGAAACACTGGAGCTGCTGGCAGGTCAAAAATCACGAAGACCGACCAGAACGGTGGCAATAGAAGGTGAAATCATCTGAAGGTGAGTATATGACAGGGGTCAGGGGACTTACATTTAATGCATTACTCCAGCTGTGCAATACAAAAAAAAATGCTGGAGTGGTGCTTTAAGTGACCGTCTTGGGGTCATACATGTATTCATACATGATGATTCTGTTAGGATTTTGGCTATGGTTTTCTACCGCGAGGCAATGCATTCTATGTTTTATTTACATTCTTCAGAAAAATCATAGTCAAATAATGAACACAATACAGATTTTATCATCCACAGCGCACATTCATTAATATGACACATTCCATGCTGAACTGCCATGATTACAATGAGGCTAATTTGTCTGTTGACTAGTGTTGAGCGGATCCGAACTGTAAAAGTCCGGATCTGCACGGTTTCAGGGTCCGATCCGGGTCCGACCGGACCCGGGAATCCGGCTGCACGATCCGGGTTCGGGGTTTTTTTTTTTTTGTTTGTTTTTTTTCTCTCTCTCTCTCTCTCCCCCTCTCCCTCTCCCTCTCTCTTCCTCTCCCTCTCCCCCTCTCTCTCTCTCTCTCTCTCGTCCTTGATCCGCTCCCCCAGTGACTTACATTAGGCCAGATTCCGGATCGGATCCGGACTTCTGGGGCAACCTGCCGGACCCGGATTATTAGCAATCCGCTCAACTCTAGTGTTGACCAATCAGTGGCAGAATTCTTAATTGCTGCTGCTGATATTTTACAAGTGTTATCACAGGACATATGTGCAGTGGTTACTGGGACTTTAGTTAGTTATTTAGTAATAGCAGCATAGTGGAGGATAAGATTTTTATCCGGTCTGGTAAAACACTAAACTACTTGGGCAATGTTCTTTCACAACCTCAGTAATAAGTATGTGTTTGCTTGTACACTAGCATGTATAGAGTTTCTTGCTGACCCTGAGATCCCAGAGGCATTCCCAAGCTATGTCAGCTATCCTAACCGGATCAATTCTTACTTAGCAGTGACAGGCATGTGTCAGCCATTTCTATATTTCCTCATATGACCAGTATTACTCGTGTGTGACAGACAAACAAGCAAATGTAACAGCACACTGAGTGTATGACTATAGGAATTCAATGCAGTGTCGGACCGAGGGTCCAAGAGTAACATTTGCTCTAGGGGCCCACTGTTCAGCTACATGCTATATTTCATTTTCCTCATTCACAAATTATATGAAATAATACACTGGGTGATTTACTAATTGAATGATGAGATTCTGCCCTTGTACTTAGTGAAACAAGTGCATTGTGCCAACTACTGTTCATATAGATGGTGTTTAAGGACCACTAATGCACAAGAGCCCACTGTGGAATTCACCTGTTCCCCTTGTGAGCCAGTTCATGCCTAAATGAATGTGTGAATTTTGAGCTGCATTACTGCTGCATAGACTATAATTATAAAATAAAGGTACTTAGCGTACAATTTTGTGAGAGACCCTCAGCCAAAACAAGGAGTATCACAATGTAGATGGAAACCTACACTATCAAACTTACCGTATTTTTCGGACTATAAAGGGCCCGTTACACGCGTCGATTTATCGTGTGATCGCATGAGCGATCGCACCCGCTCCCATCGTTTGTTCGTTACGGGCAATTTGTTGCCCGTCTCGCACAAAGTTGGTAACCCCCGTCACACATACTTACCTCCCAAATGACCTCGCTGTGGGCGGCGAACATCCTCTTCCTGAAGGGGGAGGGACGTTCGGCGTCACAGCGACGTCACACAGCGGCCGGCCAATAGAAGCGGAGGGGCGGATATGAGCGGAACATAACATCCCGCCCACCTACTTCCTTCCGCATTGCCGGCGGGACGCAGGTAAGCTGTGTTCATCGTTCCCAGGGTGTCACACAGAGCGATGAGTGCTGCCTCGGGAACGATGAACAAACGGCGCAGAGAAGGTGGGACTATATTATGGAAATGAACAACGTGTCATCGAGCAATGATAAGGTGAGTATTTTTGTTCGTTCACAGTCGTTCAGTGGTGTCACACGGTACGATATCTCTAACGATGCTGGATGTGCGTCACAAACTCCGTGACCCCGCCGACATATCGTTAGATATATCATCCCGTGTAACGGGGCCTTAAGACACACTTTTTCCCCCTAAATTTTTGGGGAAAGTAGGGGGTGTGTCTTATAGTCCGATAACTGCGGGGAAAGGGGGTGCGGTGGTGGTGGAGCAGGTCATCTGAGGTAGGAGCAGGCTGTAGCAGCGCCTACCGTGACCACGTGGGCCCGCTCATTAGCCTCATTTCAAATGCACTGCATCCCGACGCCCATCATCTCTCAGCCCTGACGCCGGCGTCGAGAGGTGGGCAGGATGATGGGTGGGGAGTGCGCGCATACTAAACAGCCGGCCCACGTGATCATCCCTGGCTCCTACAGCCTCGAGTGAACATGTGTGGCTATATTCACTTCTCCCCCGCGTATCATCATCAGTGCGGGGGGCAGTGAATAAATACGATATACTTACCGGTCACCATTCCCTGCAGCATCGCGATGACCTCCTGTCTGCCTTCCCGCTGATGTGTGTGGAGAGCGCACAGCTGCACACAGGTCAGCGGCACTGCTGCTGGCACAGACAGTAACACGAGTGATGCTGCATGGAGTGAGGGAAGGTGAGTATAAACGTTTATGTTTTTATGTGTGCCACAGGATGCGGGCCATATACCAGGATGAGGGTAAAAAAAATACCTGGGAGAGGCAGCATCCAGAGCACATGAAATCAGCATCTATTCTGCAGACACACTGCATCCATTGCGCAGTGTTTCTGCAGCGATTTGAAGCACACATGCACTGCTAAATCGATGCAGGTTTTTCAGCATGGACACTACGCAACATGCGCACATAGCCTTATGATGCTTTGTCAGACCTTTTCTGCAGTTTGCTTCAGTTGTTGCTTGTTTGTGGGTCTATCTGCCTTAAGTTTTGTCTGAAGCATATGAAATGCATGCTCGATGGGGTTGAGATCCGTTGAGTGAGTTGGCCATTGCAGAATATTCCACTTCTTTGCCTTAAAAACTCCTAGGTTGCTTTTGCAGTATGTTTTGAGTTATTGTCCGTCTGTACTGTGAAGTGCTGTCCAATTAACCTTGCTGCATTTAGTTGAATCTGAGCAGAAAGTATAGCCCTGTACATCCGGCTGCTTCTGTCTTCAGTCACATCATTATCAATAAACACTAGTTATCCAGTGACTTTGGAAGCCATGCATGCCCGGCATCACACTGCCTCCACCATGTTTTACAGAGAAAGTGGTGTACTTTAGATCATCAAGCCTTCTCCATACTTTTTTCTTCCCATTGTTCTGGTACAGGTTGAACTTAGTTTCATGTGTCTTCAGAATGATTTTCTAGAACTGGGCTGGCTACTTTAGATGTTTTTTTCGGCAAAGTCTAATCTAACCTTTCTATTTTTAAGCTTGATTAATGATTTGCACCCTGTGGTGAACCTTCTGTATTTGCTCTTATGAAGTCTCTTCATGGTAGACTTAGATACTGAAACATCTACTTCCTGGAGAGTGTTCTTCACTTGGTAGGATGTTGTGAAAGAGTATTTCTTCACCATGGAAATAATTCGGAGATCATCTACCATTTTTGTCTTCTGTGGATGTTCATGCCTTTTGGAGTCTCAAGCTCACCAGTGCTCTCTTTCTTTTTTGCAGAATGTACCAAACTGTTGATTTGTCTTTCCTAACATTTCTACAGTATCTTCTCTCTCATGGATTTCTTTCCATTGACTGCACGTTATGGGCTCACCTCAACAGCTTCCAAATACAAATGTCACATCTGCAATTAGCTCCAGATCTTTAATCTGTTTAACTGATGATGGATTAATAGTGGATAAGCCCATCCAGCCCATTAAAGGGAGCCTGTCACCAGAATTTTGAGTTATAAACTAAAACTAGCACCTTAAGCAGCGCCTAAGCTGCATTCTATAAAGGTACATGTTGTCCTCTCACTCCCCCTGTAGACCCCACAAATACCTTTATAAAATCTCCAGCTATGTATGCTAACCTTGGGTCCGATCCCATGGGCGTCCTATTTTGCGGCTCCTGTCCCTCCTTTTGGTGCTGATCGCCGTTCTCCTTTGATGATTGACGTGGATGACGCCTCCATAATTGGGCGTTTCCAGAGCATGTAGCATGAAATACTTTCCCACGATGAGCTTCTGGTGAGTTTTAAATGTTGCAGAATTTCTCCACCTATTATTTAAATTGGGTTACTTGCATTTTTTCATAGTGTTTTTGTGTGCTTTATTTTAATGTGTGTTTATTGCTTAGTTTTCTATACTTCTTGGTATTTGGCTTTGACAAAACATTATTGATATAGTTAAGTGCTGAATACAAGCGTCTTGATGTGTTTTGGCCTCTGAACCGTTTATGCTTTTTTTAGCTACTGATTTTCCACATCTAATGCAAGTCTATAAGGAAAATCTGCACATAAAACTCAGCATACTAACAAGAGAAATTGACATGTTGTGGATTTGAAGCATGCACCGCAGTTCAGTTTACTCTGAGTAAAATAAGAAGCACAGAAAGCAAGATATTTTTATAGATCCCATCTGAAATTTAGCATTTTGATGCAACGGAAATACGCAGCGCAAAAACTCACCAAAAGCTCATTGTGGGAACATAGCCTTATACTCATTTTCGCAACTTTTTACATATGTAAATATTAATAAAATATCAAATATCAGAAGTTATACAATCTTCTCACTTCTGCTGAAGATTTTTTCTTACAGATTCCCAAAAACGGTATTTTGAAAAGCTATCACTTTACTGTGACAAATATGCAGAACAAATCCCTGTTACCTTTGTGCTCGGTAAGTGGTTGCCACTGGTGGAATGATCCACACAGCAGCTTCGTTTTTGGTGCACGCTGCATGCAGATGACACTTTAGTGATCATGTTAAGCTGAAAGACACATATCCAACTATTAAGTACTTGTTCCCTAACTTTCATCAGTGTTATTATATGCCCCAAATACTGTATAATACATTGCTGATCCTTGCTTTAGCCTACATTCCCACAATGAGTATTTGATGAGTCTTTGATGTTGCAGAATTTCTGCACATAAGCTATATTAGATTACTTGCGTTTTTCCAATTCGGAATGCATTTGTTTTGCTAGCTTTTTTTTATTACATTTTTGAAACTTCGGTTATTATCTCTTTTTAGTATGTCATTGTAAATAAAGCTGCTTTGTTTTGGATACTTTCTGGTATTTAGCTTTCACAAAACTTTATTGACACAGTCATGTGTGGATTACATGTTTTTTTAACTGCTGATATTTCACTTTTAATACAATTCTATGGGGAAAATCTGCACTTTCAACTTACCATACTTGCAAGAGAATTTAACATGTTGTGGTTTTCAGAAACGCACCGAAGGGCATTTTACGCTGCGTAAAAAAACCCAAACATGTACACAGTGGGCATGAGATTTCTATAAATTCCATCCACTTGGTTGGAACTGTAAAGGCCCCTTTACACACTGAGACTTCCTAGTGATCCCACCAGCGATCCCAACCTGGCCGGGATCGCTGATGAGTTGTCAAACAGGCAGACCTGACCAACGACGCAGCAGCGATACGGACCTGCAGAACGACCTAGCTGGTCGTTGGGGACGTGTCAAAGCAGCTATTTGAAAGGGAAGTCGCTAATAAAGTCGTTGTAATGGTGTCAAACACACCGATGCATGCTGCGCAGCGGGAAACAAAGGACCAAAAAATGTTCCTGAGAGATGTGTAGCGATCAGCGACGTCACAGCGGGGGCCAGGTCGCTGATGCGTTTCACACACCACTGTTGCTGGGGAGGTCGCTATTACGTCACAAAACCGGCGACGTTACAGTGATGTCGCTAGCAATGTTGCAGTGTGTAAAGGGGCCTTTAGGCTATGTTCACACAATGAGCTTTTGGTGAGGTTTTGACTTTGCGCGCTTTTTCTGAGTCAAAATCACAGCGATTTACAGTTCCAGCAAAGTGGATGGGATCTACAGAAATATCCTGCCCACTGCACTTCTTTTTTACGCAATGTAAACTGATCTGTGGTGCGTCTTTTAAATCCTCAACATGTCAATTTCTCTTGCGGGTCTCCTGAGTTTTCTGTGCAGATTTTCCTCATAGACTTGCATGAGATGTGGAAAGTCAGCAGGTAAAAAAAATCACATGCTTTTTTTTCTGTTTCTGTGCCAGAAATGAATAACAAATGCATTTAATTTATACATAGCGGTGCCTTCCAAAAGTACTTACTCCCTTTGCAGAGGCGTAGGTAGGGTTTCAGCTTGGGGGGGGGGGGCAAAAAAATCTGAGTGGGCCCCTAACCAGTAATACTGATTACAACTATAGTGTCGCACCCTAATTATGGGTATAGGGGACCCTCAGCAGATGATTGCGCTGTTACTGACAATAAATCTCTACCAAAAGGTAACACTGATGTTATGATTTACAAGACCATTTAAAGAGTTGCAGTGAGTGCATGCTATAAGGATGTTCTGTATGGGATCCACTTTTTCTACACAGCCTTAGGGCTCGCTTACATTACAGTGTAAATCAGATGAAAGCAATGAGAAAATCTCGCATTGTACTTGGCCAAATGTAAGTCATTGTTACAGGTCTGATCTGCGAGTTTTACCTCCGCTCTAAACAGAATGAAGAAAATAATGGCAGCATACAGCAGAGCCAGAGCCGAGTGTCGTCACCAGATCGCATCCCATGCTCTATGCTCATTTGACCCTGGCTTAGACTTGAATGGGCGAGTCTGACCTGACATACAGAAGAAAAAAAGTGCATGCTGAGATTTTTTTTTTACATGCAAATTTGGTCAGTGAAAAACAATTGCTCCTCTGCAGGGTTCCACTGAATAACATGGCTCCGTGTGCTGTCAGTGTGATGTCTGCTTTTTCACATACAGCACTCAGCCGAAAATACACTGATGTGAACCCAACCTAATGAAGGGCTCATTCACACGTCTGTGAGTCTTCACGTACACAAATAACAGTCCGTGTGTCATCAGTTCAGTCAGTGCCAATTTTTGTTATCAGAGTTATGTCAGAGTTTCATCAGTTTTTCTCAGATGAAAAAAAAATGGAAGGAGGTGTCTCCTATCAAATACTCATTAAAAAATGGACAGCAGAGTGCTGGCATCTGAGTGCTTCCAATTTCTTCATGGATCTGTCGCGGACGGAGGAGGGGACGATGCGCTCTCCCAATGCTCGGATCTGGCTGCCGCTGCTGCTGCGGCCTGCTGCTGCTCGGTGGCTCGAGCGATGGGCCGGATCCCGGGGACTCGAGCGGCGCTCCTCGCCCGTGAGTGAAAGGGATTTGGTTGTTGGGATAGTTTATTGTCCGTGACGCCACCCACGGTTGTGGTGATTGTGTGGACACCACTGCCGCTCTGTCTGGGGAGCCCGGGAGTGGTGGTATGGAGCAGCCAGTTGTTGATTTGCCCCTCCGTGGGTAGGGGGTTTGGTGGTCCCGGGGCCCAGTGATGGGGTTGGGATGGTGGACAGGCGGGTTATGGGGCCTGTGGAGGTGCAGGGGCGCATGGGCAGCGCTGTGCCGCACGGCACGGAGGTACTCACTCAGCCAAAGGATGATGACAAAGTGACGGTAAACAAACGGCTGATTGGACGGGTCCCTCGGACGGCTACGGTGCTGATGTTCCCTGCAGTTAGCAGTGACGGTCTCTTCCCTCCACCTATGTATAGTCTTTTGGTAGCGATGGATTCCCACCGGTAACCCGCTCCCCGACCTGGATATGAGCCGGAGGAGCCCCTCTCTTGCCCGCAGGCGCTGGCCCTGGGAAACTGGTGCCTTGGCGGTGGCGGTGTCTCCCCTTAACGGTCGGACTGTTGCCTTCAATCGGGACTTGGTTGTTGGGAGACCCAGTGGTCCCCTTCACTGACGGATTTGGCAAATTATGGCGACTCCTAGCCTTGCCGGGATCCGAAAGGCCCCTGCCCTGGTGCTGACTGTTCTTTGTATGCCGCTCTGGTACCGCCGGGTCACCACCCGCCCACGGTCCTTTTGGCAACCTCCGAGCAATCTCTCCTGCAGACGGTCACCGCCGTCTGCCAACCTTGCTGTCTCAGTCCGGGGTACACACCCGGACTAACTTCAGGCTTCTTGCTGTCACTTTTTTCTGTCACTTCTTCCTTCTCTCACTACAACTCCACTGTTTACTCCTCACACTTTCAACTCTCTCTCTGTCTAGACTCAACTGCCTGGTTTTCCCGCCTCTAGGGCTGTGAACTCCTCGGTGGGTGGAGCCAACCGCCTGGCCCACCCCCTGGTGTGGACATCAGCCCCTGGAGGAAGGCAACAAGGGTTTGTGTTTTGACTTTGGTGTTCCTGCAGGGAATTTGGGGTGCGTGTTGTGTTGTGACCTGTGACCCCTGGCTTGCCCAGGGCGTCACAGATCCATAGACTTGCATTATTTGGATCAAAATCTGACAATCCTCTGTGATTTTGTGCGAACTACTAAGTCTACACAAATACACAGACCTGTGATCAGCCCCATAGACTCTCATAGGTACGGGCTCTATCTGTGATCAGCTCCATAGACTCTCATAGGTACAGGGTCTATCTGTGATCATCCCCATAGACTCTCATAGGTACAGGCTTTATCTGTCATCTCATCAGCCCCATAGACTCTCATAGGTACGGGCTCTATCTGTGATCAGCTCCATAGACTCTCATAGGTACGGGCTCTATCTGTGATCAGCCCCATAGACTCTCCTAGGTACGGACTCTATCTGTGATCAGCCGCATAGACTCTCCTAGGTACGGGCTTTATCTGTGATCAGCCCCATCGACTCTCATAGGTACGGGCTCTATCTGTGATCAGCCCCAGTGACTTTCATAGGTACGGGCTCTATCTGTGATCAGCCCCATCATCTCTCATAGGTACGTCCTCTATCTGTGATCAGCTCCATCGACTCTCATAGGTATTGGCTCTATCTGTGATCAGCTCCATAGACTTTCATAGGTAAGGCCTCTATCTGTGAGAAACACGAATAAAACTCATTAAGTAAAAACTAACATCAGAATGAGGCCCACCGTAACTCAGAGAGACATCAGCGAGCACAAGAGCCTGGTCTGTACAGCGAGGACCTGTGTAACATCTAATGCTGTCCCCACTTATTGCGCTATACAGACCACCATCCACACAATGAGGTCTCATAACACATGGATAAACCTGCAAGGGAAAATTTATATGTGTGATACAGACTGGGAAACAACTGATGAGTCTGGCAGTGACTGTATCACTGATCACGAGGCCAGCGCAACAGCCAATCAGTGAGCTCAGAAGCTCTGAGTGGTGCGCTCAGTTTACAATGGCAGAGCTCACTGAATGGCTGCTGCACTGTCATTGTGATGTCAGCGAAATGGTCAATGCTAGATACCAGTGGCAGAGACTGGCTAGTAGACCCAGGGATGGTGAGGATAGCACGGTTTGTATGTTTTTTATACTGAAGGGCACTCTTGGACGAAGATTAACAGAAAGTGAAAAAACCCTTCAAGGATGTCATGGGGTCACTGACTGGTAGTATTGTCCTATAGTTACAGTTCAGTACAGTATCTGGACAGGAGCATTGTGCAGCGGGCTTCAGTGTACAGTGGTGGGACAGTGTGGCAGAGTTGATGTGGCAGGGCAGTGTCACAGACCTGCACATCAGTGAACTCTCGCTCCCCCACCATCAGGTGCAGACAGAGGTCGGGGGTCACACTATTCCTGACTTTCAGGACCCTGAATCCATTTGCACTGTACAGGGAGAGCACTTCCGTGGGACCTCCGTCGGGTGCCCGTGCAGTCTGTGTGCCGCTCCCTTCCAGCCCCGTGGCTGCCCGCACTGCAGTGTGTCCGCATATGCCCGCACTGCAGTGTGTCCTCATATGCCTGCACTGCAGTGTGTCAGCATATACCCGCACTGCAATGTGTCAGCATATGCCAACACTGCAATGTGTCAGCATATGCCCGCACTGCAATGTGTCAACATATGCCCGCACTGCATTGCGAGCAGCCGCAGGGATGAAGAGCGCTGCCGTCAGGAGGTTAGTAAAGTTTATTACCTGCAGTGATGAACTCCTGCACTCCTGATGTCAATGCTCGTCACTGACAGCCGCGTTCTCACATCTCCTCTGGCGGGCGGGCCCGAGACTGTGACTAGCGGTGACGTCACGGACCGGTCGCAAGAGGTGATCTGAGAATGCGGCTTTCATTGAACTCAGTCACCAGTGCTGACGTCAGGAGTGCAGAGGCTTCCATCACCGCAGGTAATGTACCTAGGTAACCTCCTGAAATCAGAGCTGGTGATGCCCTGTAGTGACCTGGGCTGACCTCATGATGTTAGCTCAGGTCACTGCACTGCTCTCCCAGCCAATGGGGAACATTCTTCATTGATTGGGACAGTGAGTATTGATCGTCATGGGACCCACTTATTGGATTATGCCGGACCCGGATTTGTTTTTTTTTTCAATAAATTGATGGAAGAGGGAATGTTTTGGGGAGTATTTTTCAAATAAAAATTTGTTTGTTGTCTATTTTTTTTAATTACTGACTGGGTTACTGATGTCGGGTATTTGATAGACGCCGTGACATCAGTAACCCCAGGGATTGATGCCAGGTGACATTACACATCTGGTATCAACCCCATACTATACATACATTACTCCGTTTGCCACCGCACCAGGGCATTGGGATGAGCTGGGGAAAAGCACCAGGATTGGCACATCTAATAGATGCGCCACTTCTGGGGTGGCTGTGGCCTGCTATCCTCAGGCTGGGGAGGGTCCAAGAACCGCGGACCTCAATAGTCTGAGAATACCAGACCACAGCTGTCCGCTTTACCTTGGCTGGTGTCTCCTGTAATGTATATGCACCAACCTGTCCTGTGATGTATATGCCCCCAGTGTATCCTTTAATGTATATACCCGCAGCCCCTCTTGTGATTTATATATGCCCTCAGTCTCTCCTGTGATATATATGCCCTCAGCGTCTCCTGTAATTTATGCGCTCCAGCGTCTCTTGTGATGTATTCGTCCCCAGCCCCTCCTGTGATTATATATATGCCTCCTGCCCCTCCTGTGATGTATATATGCCTCCTCCCCCTTCTGTCATGTATATATGCCTCCTGCCCCTGCTGTGATGTATATATGCCCCCTGCCCCTCCTGTGATGTAACTATGCCCCCAGCCCCTCCTGTAATGTATGTATGCCCCCAGCCCCTCCTGTGATGTATATATGCCCCAGCCCCTCCTGTGATTCATATATCCTCCCAGTCCCTCCTTTGATGTATGTGCCCCTGCGTCTACTATGTGATGTATATGATTTACCAATCTGTTGACTGCGCTGAAGACCAAAACAAACCTGGAAAAGTAGTTATGAGAAGCAAAATGATCAATATCACCAAAAATCACAGCCGCAACAATGAGAAACAGCTCCAACTACCACAGTAGGAGTGTAGGGGTGAGCTAATTAATTGTTTGACCACATATATTAGTGTAATTTGCAAGGTGATCATTTTTTGTGGCCACCGAGGGTTGGTATAAATTTCCAAATGCAAGTCAATGAAAGGAGGAAGGAGGCAGGGGAAAACAGAATCCAGCACCAAAAGTTATTTTATATAAAAATCAAAAATGTATTGAGGCATATAAGTTAAAAATCTGAAAACTGCAAAGCGGGGGGAGGGGTATCATGGTATCCTTATGCGTTTCGGACAGGAGGTTAAAAACATGTCCTTATTCATAGGTAAACAAACAGATCAATGTGGCAAGCTTTAATAGCTGATCATCAAGGTTGAGACATGAGAATGAGGTAGAATCAGGAGGAGTAGAAAGAAATCAAGAAACAGGTGTGAAAAAGTGAAGAGAGTAGAGGTGATACTGAATTAACACTAGAAATCTCAGAGAGGGGTCATTTAACATTTCTACTATTGGAACCCTAAGGAGCTCGAAATTCCTGGGACTTCTAGTGTTAAATGCCAATGGAGGAAATGTAGATTATATATGCCTACGCAAACAGTTTTTTTAATAGTACATATTGACATGAGATGTAAGGCTAGTTTCACACTTGCGTTGAACGGCATCCGTTGCATTGCGTTGTGTGACGGATGCAACGGATGTGTTGCATTTAGTGGCACAACGGATGCAATGGATCGTACAAAACAACGGAATCTTTTTTTTTTTTTCTTTTTTACAGTTTTACCAGTGGCAGACTACTGTGAGCGATCAGCTGATCTGGCATCCTGGCAACATGGCCTGCCCAGCATGTCTGGGTTGCCATCAGCAAGGTGAGAATTGAAGGTAGGGCTGCTCTGGAGAGGACTTCAGTGTCAGGCACCTTATCCTGCCACCGGGTCCTTAGAGTTCTACGAAGGCAGGTCATGTGGAAGTGGTTCAATTGCCTAGCATGACTCCTGTATGCAGTCCAAGTCTCACTGGTATACAACAGGGTAGTTAGCACTATTGTGTGCCGCCCCGCTCGCAGCAGCCAAGCTGCTCGGATCCGGACCTTCCGTGGGTGGCTCGAGGGTCTCCGGACCCGGGGGTCTCGCGGTCACTTCGATCAAAAAGGGTGTTGGTAGTGGTGGATGTAGGACATATATGTACGGGCTGAGCCGTGTCAAGTTCGTGACGCCACCCACGGTATGTGGTGAGGTTGGACACCACCACTGCAGCGACGGGGCACCTGGGGGAGATGTTGTGCAGCAAGTCGTTAACCCCTCCGTGGGCAGGGATGGTGGCCCCGGGACCCGTTGGGTTTTTGGTGCAGGGAGATGGGCAACCGCAGAGTGCTGGTGTACTCACTATTGAAGGAAACACACGAGTCTCTAGTAAACCAAGGTGATGGTGGTCGGTGCCCGCAGCCGGCTGCGTTCTGGTCCCCAACCCGGCTTGTGGTCTCTGTCTTTCTCCTGCACCTTTTTAGAATGGTGGACTGCCTGTGCTTGCAACTTCAGGATTCCGCTCCCGGTTGGATGTGGCCTAAGGAGCCCTTGCCCGCAGATGCTGGCCCGTAGGATCTCTGAGCCCTGGCGGTGGCCTTCTATCCCCCTCGGTGGGCTGTTTCTTCTAATAGGGACTTTGGGTGGGACAGGACCTCTAGTTCTGGCCTCAATCGGTTAATTAACCAGCTCCAGTAGCTTCTGGATTTGGCTTCAGGGTCTGAGTACCCCTTTGTGTGCTCCGGTTTCCGAGACGGTTCCCCGGGTCGGTACCGGCGGGCCACTACCCTGTCCCGGTCCACCTCGGTTCCACTGAGCCATCTTCCCGGCTGCTGCAGACGGAGACCGCCATCTGCCTCCTAGCCAAAGGCACCAGGACTCCTACCCTGATACCTGTCAGTTTACATCAGGCCTTACACACAGGCCTGACCTCCACTACTGAACTCTGAAACTGAACTGACTGTTTTCCCGCCCCCGGGCTGTCTAAACTCCTCGGTGGGCGTCTTCCCACCGTCTGGTTGCGCCTCCTGGTGTGTCCATCTAGCCCAGAGGGGGGGTGACTAGGGTTTTAAGGTTGGCTGATGTCACCTGTGAGGGAACGATGTTGTGTAGGGGCCCATCAGAGACCACCTGGCCCGGCCAGGGTGTCATAATTGCTCGGTACACTTTGAGCTTTGTAGCAAGACTTATTCCACGTCGGTTCCACATGTTGATCATTAGTGTGTCAAGTGCAGACCTTGCCTTGGTGATTCTGCAGTTGACCTCAATGTCAATTGTCACTGCACGGGAGAGGGTGCTGCCAAGATATGTAAATTTGTCCACCGCTTGGTGGATAGCCTGTGGACAAGGCCTGATGACTGAATGTGAACAGTCACCAACCGCCAAAATCTAGACAGGTGGAATACATCCCAAATTGGGGTGCATAGCAGGGTGGGGGTCAGCCACCGACCAATTCAATGAAGAAAAAACAAAAAGCCAGCACTAAATGTGCACTTCAGCACTAAAAATTCCAAACTGTACTTATTATAACAATTTTGAGATTTTTGGCAAAAAATTGCAATTTCTTGAGCTACCTCGCCACGTCACGGCAAATCTCATTTGAGGCAGTCCTACACTAAAATATTTTTATAAAATGTGCCATACGGCCTCACATATGAATAGTAGAACTGCTCTTAGAAGCACTCACCTGGTCTATTTCAATCCCGTACCCATGACTGAGTCGTGGCTGTGGGCGGGACAGGTCCGAGCAAATGCTACATGAAGTAAATAGCCTGTGGAGAAGGCCTGATGACTGAATGTGAACAGTCACCAACCGCCAAAATCTAGAAAGGTGGAATACATCCCAAATTGGGGTGCATAGCAGGGTGGGGGTCAGCCACCGACCAATTTATTTCTAATACTGTATGGTGAACAGCGCAAAAATGAAAAAAAAAAATATATTCCTATACTACTGTCTATTTCTTCAGTCTGTCTCCCAAATATTGGAATAATTGTAAAACTGTAGGGGGGGAAAAGCGCAATAGGGTCTTACCCGGTATGAGGGTAGACAGACAAGACAAAGAAGCACTCACCTGGTGAGGTTGTGCCAGTCACAACCCCTTATGATAGCCTGTGAGTGCCTGGTGGTTTAGCTGCAGCCCCGGGAGAGGAATTTTGTATCACACAGGAAGAAGAGAAGAACGGGTTTATGCACTTCTTTTTCTCTCCTTTTTTTTTTTTTTTTTTTCTTCCTTACCATGTGGCTCTGAGTCATCAGCTCTGAGTCATATGGGCAGTCCTTAATGCATACATTATACGGATAAGGCTGCACATCAAACTTAGATAATAGTATAATGCCTCAAGCATATGGACAAATATTGGAATATACAATGAAAAATGCTACTTGCTAATTTGAACATGTGAATAATGAATTGCATACCTGCCATGAATATTAGGAAAAAGGAGATATTTAGCAATCGCATTGATCAATGTAACTGAGCCCCAAGGCCTCGTCCAGGCATATTTCTATATTGGGGTCCCTAGCTCTGTGACCCTAACTGTGTCTCATCTCATTGCAATTAAAAACTGCTATGGGTGGAGAGGGGTAACTAAGGACTTTCTTATATAGGAGATGGAAAAAACATGGCCGAAAGGGGCGGAGCTGTGTTCACATTCAGAAAAAAACTACATATAACTGAATAGGATAACTGAAGTGAGCACTAATATATATATTATGAGTGCAAGCCACAAATTGCATACTATATACGGATAAGGCTGCACATCAAACTTAGATAATAGTATAATGCCTCAAGCATATGGACAAATATTGGAATATACAATGAAAAATGCTACTTGCTAATTTGAACATGTGAATAATGAATTGCATACCTGCCATGAATATTAGGAAAAAGGAGATATTTAGCAATCGCATTGATCAATGTAACTGAGCCCCAAGGCCTCGTCAAGTCATATCTCTATATTGGGGTCCCTAGCTCTGTGACCCTAACTGTGTCTCATCTCATTGCAATTAAAAACTGCTATGGGTGGAGATGGGTAACTAAGGACTTTCTTATATAGGAGATGGAAAAAACATGGCCGAAAGGGGCGGAGCTGTGTTCACATTCAGAAAAAAACTACATATAACTGAATAGGATAACTGAAGTGAGCACTAACATATATATTATGAGTGCAAGCCAAAAATTGCATACTATATACGGATAAGGCTGCACATCAAACTTAGATAATAGTATAATGCCTCAAGCATATGGACAAATATTGGAATATACAATGAAAAATGCTACTTGCTAATTTGAACATGTGAATAATGAATTGCATACCTGCCATGAATATTAGGAAAAAGGAGATATTTAGCAATCGCATTGATCAATGTAACTGAGCCCCAAGGCCTCGTCAAGGCATATCTCTATATTGGGGTCCCTAGCTCTGTGACCCTAACTGTGTCTCATCTCATTGCAATTAAAAACTGCTATGGGTGGAGAGGGGTAACTAAGGACTTTCTTATATAGGAGATGGAAAAAACATGGCCAAAGGGGCGGAGCTGTGTTCACATTCAGAAAAAAACTACATATAACTGAATAGGATAACTGAAGTGAGCACTAATATATATATTATGAGTGCAAGCCAAAAATTGCTAAATATCTCCTTTTTCCTAATATTCATGGCAGGTATGCAATTCATTATTCACATGTTCAAATTAGCAAGTAGCATTTTTCATTGTATATTCCAATATTTGTCCATATGCTTGAGGCATTATACTATTATCTAAGTTTGATGTGCAGCCTTATCCGTATATAGTATGCAATTTTTGGCTTGCACTCATAATATATATATTAGTGCTCACTTCAGTTATCCTATTCACTTAATGCATACATGGCTGTTTGCTCCTTATATATAGGTCCAAGCGGCCTTGCTGTAATATGATTTCTTTTCCTGAGGAAGGAAACTTTTCTCTGAAACGCGTAGGAACTGTCAAATAAAAAGGAAATCTTTTAATTTACACACATCAGTGGTTTTTAGCGTGGCATAAACCCAGTCTTCTCTTCTACCTGTGTGATACAAAATATTGGAATAAGGCTTGGCTGATGTTTGTGCTGTGCTCTCCACTGAGCGTTACATTGGGTTTCATTACGTCTGTGTAAATATAAAAAAAATGCTATTCAGTCAAAACTCTCGTTGGAATCAGTTACTTTAATGAGGCAGATGGATACACTTTGGACTCTGGTCTGTTCCAGCCTAGCAATTTTCCATCATTTTAGGCTTCTTTTTAGTGCACAATCATAGAAAACCACAGTTCTGTGCATGCCTACAAGAGATGGACACTATCAAAACAGAAACCAAACGGAGTCCAAAGTGTCTCTATCTAGCTC
Organism: Anomaloglossus baeobatrachus; assembly: GCF_048569485.1. NCBI lineage: Eukaryota > Metazoa > Chordata > Amphibia > Anura > Aromobatidae > Anomaloglossus > Anomaloglossus baeobatrachus. The sequence continues at coordinate 280,312,153 of NC_134356.1, read as the reverse complement.
ATTAGAGTGAGTGGTTTGGTGGGGGGCTTCATCTAAATCGCATTTTTGGGGATTTACATGGAAACCCTGACTTAAGTGCTCAAGGCAGAACACAAGAATGTGATCCCAGCCTTATACTGAGAGTAATTAAAAAATGTTCTGTACCCCCAAAAGGTACCAATTAAACCCCTAACTTAGCCCACACAAACCAAGCCTCCACTCATGTCCATCATCTGTTGCAAGGCAGATCTTGCTCGCCTCGTGGGCTAAGAACGTTTCTGTGCAAGATCAGGTGTCAGCCCAGAACTACAAGAAAGGACCTGATCAATGACCTGAAGAGAGCTGGGACCACAGTCTCAAAGATATTAGCATACGTCCCAACTTTTCAAGAAAGGAAAGAGGGACAAAGGGCAAATTTTGACCACGCCCCTAGCCACACCCCTAGCCACACCCATTTGGAAGTAAGGGTCATTCAGCAGATGCCCCGGACTGTTCATTCATATTTATAGCAGTCAGAATTTTTTTTATATTTCTGTGTCACTATTTGACATGTTGCTTATTTGTGCCTATCAATCTGTGTTCACACGTTGCATAAATTCTGTTTCTTTTTGTTTCTGTCTGCACCAAACTACACAATAACTATCTTCTCTGTTTTTTCCATTTTTGCTGCATTTTTTCTGCCTTTTCTCCATTATTTAATTTTTTGGTTCAGATGTGAATCTGCGTTTTTAAGTGTTTTTATTGTACAGAGAAGCTTTTTCCTGCATTTTTTTAAGCTCCACATAGAAACCTCCAGAGAAACCAACCCCCCCCCCCCCCGAAAACCGCAGAATTCAGCGGCGTCTTTTCATGGAATCACATCCACTTTACTTGGACAATTAAACACAGCAGAATAAATGTGCAAAGAAACAGCAGAAAAAAATGCAGCATTTACACTACATGTGAATATGGATTAATTGTCCAAGCAAAGTGGATGAGACGTCCTGAAATCTCCGCTCCTGGCGCGTGGAAAGACGCCGCTGAACTGTGCGGATTTGGTGTTTCTTTCTTTATAAGCTTCAGGATTCACATCAGCAACAAACATGTATCAAATAAGGGGGACAATGTATAAAAAATACCGCAAACACGCAATAATCAGAGAACATTGTTATTTCACTCGTGGAGCGGACACCTGCAGAAAAAATGCCGCATTTACGCTATGTGTGAACACGGCCTCAGTGATCCATTTTTATTACATTTTTTATGGGTTTTAATAAAGAAAAATAATAAATTGCGCCTTTTTTTTCCCGCCATTTACCGATCCCCATAAATAATCTGTTCGCTGTGTTGTTCAGGTCATTACGATTACAGGGACACCAAATATGTCCATGTTATTTGCTGATTTGTGATGTTTATTATTTTATAAAAAAGTGCAATAAAATTACATTATTCTATTTTTTTTAATTATTTTTAGTAACTTTATTAGAAGAAAAAAAAAATCCTCTTTTCCTCTCCCTCTAGAATACAGGACATAGAGATGCTGCTCTGTACAATGTAGCTGTGTCCTGTGTAATCTGCTGTGTAAGAGGCTGCATTGTAGGTTCATTTATGTGAAATCCTCCCTCTGACATCATCAATTCTAGTGGCTCAACAGCTAGAGCAGCTAGGAAAGCCAGGAGGTTGCTGGACAAAAGTTTTGAACGTTGCTGGTTTGAATCCAAGGTGGTGAAGATAAAAAAAAAAAATTGTATTTGTATTTTTTTCCTCATTTCTTTATAGTAGTTTTATGGGAACAAATGAATCTGACTCTTTCACCAACATTGAGATACAGTATTTATTTATCTATCTATCTATCTCTCTATCCCTATATCTATGATTCTATCTCTCTATCTATCTATGATTCTATCTATCTATGATTCTATCTATCTATGATTCTATCCCTCTATCTATCTATGATTCTATCTCTATCCATCTATTGTCTGTCGTGTATCTATATATCCCTCTATCATCCATCCCTCTATCATCCATCCATCCCACTATCATCCATCCCTCCCTCTATCCCTCCCTCTATCCATCCCTCTATCTCTCCATTCATCCCTCCATTCATCCCTCTATCCCTCCCTCTATCCCTCCATTCATCCCTCCATTCATCCATCCATCCCTCCCTCTATCCCTCCATTCATCCCTCCCTCTATCCCTCCATTCATCCCTCTATCATCCATCCATCCCTCCCTCTATCCCTCCCTCTATCCCTCCATTCATCCCTCCATCATCCATCCATCCCTCTATCCCTCCATTCATCCCTCTATCATCCATGCATCCATCCCTCCCTCTATCCCTCCATTCATCCCTCCATTCATCCCTCTATCATCCATCCATCCCTCCCTCTATCCCTCCTTTCATCCCTCTATCCCTCCATTCATCCCTCCTTCTATCCCTCAATTCATCCCTCTATCATCCATCCATCCCTCCCTCTATCCCTCCTTTCATCCCTCTATCCCTCCATTCATCCCTCCTCTCTATCCCTCCATTCATCCCTCCATCATCCATCCATCCCTCTATCCCTCCCTCTATCCCTCCATTCATCCCTCCATCATCCATCCATCCCTCTATCCCTCCATTCATCCCTCTATCATCCATCCATCCCTCCCTCTATCCCTCCTTTCATCCCTCTATCCCTCCATTCATCCCTCCTTCTATCCCTCCATTCATCCCTCCATTCATCCCTCTATCATCCATCCATCCCTGCCTCTATCCCTCCATTCATCCCTCTATCCCTCCATTCATCCCTCCCTCTATCCCTCCATTCATCCCTCTATCATCCATCCATCCCTCCATCCCTCCCTCTATCCCTCCATTCATCCCTCTATCATCCATCCATCCCTCCCTCTATCCCTCCATTCATCCCTCTATCATCCATCCCTCCCTCTATCCCTCCATTCATCCCTCTATCATCCATCCATCCCTCCCTCTATCTCTCCATTCATCCCTCCATTCATCCCTCCATTCATCCCTCTATCCCTCCATTCATCCCTCCATTCATCCCTCTATCATCCATCCATCCATCCCTCCCTCTATCCCTCCCTCTATCCCTCCATTCATCCCTCTATCATCCATCCATCCATCCCTCCCTCTATCCCTCCCTCTATCCCTCCATTCATCCCTCCATTCATCCCTCCATTCATCCCTCTATCATCCATCCATCCCTCCCTCTATCCCTCCATTCATCCCTCCATTATCCATCCATCCCTGCCTCTATCCCTCCATTCATCCCTCTATCCCTCCATTCATCCCTCCCTCTATCCCTCCATTCATCCCTCTATCCCTCCATTCATCCCTCCATTCATCCCTCCTTCTATCCCTCCATTCATCCCTCCATTCATCCCTCTATCATCCATCCCTCCCTCTATCCCTCCATTCATCCCTCCATTCATCCCTCTATCATCCATCCATCCCTGCCTCTATCCCTCCATTCATCCCTCCCTCTATCCCTCCATTCATCCCTCTATCCTTCCATTCATCCCTCCTTCTATCCCTCCATTCATCCCTCCATTCATCCCTCTATCATCCATCCATCCCTGCCTCTATCCCTCCATTCATCCCTCCCTCTATCCCTCCATTCATCCCTCTATCCCTCCATTCATCCCTCCTTCTATCCCTCCATTCATCCCTCAATTCATCCCTCTATCATCCATCCATCCCTCCCTGTATCCCTCCATTCATCCCTCTATCATCCATCCATCCCTGCCTCTATCCCTCCATTCATCCCTCCCTCTATCCCTCCATTCATCCCTCTATCATCCATCCATCCCTCCCTCTATCCCTCCATTCATCCCTCCATTCATCCCTCTATCATCCATCCATCCCTCCATTCATCCCTCCATTCATCCATCCCTCCTTCCATCTTTGCAGCTGAATAATCTGCTTCTGGTGTCTCACCTGCGGTATAGAGGTCAAGAAAACACAATCTTCCTATTGCTTTCAATAGAGGCAGTAGCTCAGTGGTAAAGCTGCTGCCTTTGAAACAATGAACTCACAGTTCCATGAGTTCGAGTCCCGGCCGCCCCGAAAATCCAGAGCCGATGATAATTTAATTTAATTTATTCACTCCACTGAGGGGAGGAGCCGGGACATCAGCTGTGAGCCGCGGGAGTGCGGGACAGCCCTGATAAATCGTGCAAGTCCCGCAGAATCCGGGACGGTTGGGAGGTATGTATTATTAACACACTATGCCATCATGGATTAAGGGCACGCAAGGTCCCTGCTCATGCCCGCACATGTCCAGCTCCATTTGAAGTTCACCAGTGACCATCTGGATGATCCAGGGAAGGCAACAAGGTCATGTGCTCAGATGAGACCAAAATAGAACTTTTTGGTATCAACTCCACTTGCCGTGTTTGGAGGAAGAAGAAGGATGAGCACAACGTAAAGAATAACGTCTCAAAAGCCAACCTTTTAATAAAAGTAATATTTAAAAACGTAAAATTAGTGTATTGCTGAGCATACTGATATAATTACTTCACAAGCCTTTACATTGACTTATAAAATAATAATTGCAATCACCATAACCTACACAACCTCTTCTAGCTTTCATAAAAAAATCCCATATCAATTTCAATTTTCTTTATGAACAGTGAAAAAAGACCCCTATCTTTATGGACTGTTCAGGAGTTTCTGTACGATTTGTAATCCTCCCTGTCTGTATGGTTCTGTATGGTAAAACACTCAGACAAAGCGATAGATGCAGACGACTGAGGGAAAGAGTGTTAAAGTGTTTTTTTTAAGTGCAAAAGAGGCATTTTTCCAATAAGATTAATTTCATCTTTTGGTATATTCTTTTTATCCATCAATAGAAATAATCACAACTCAAAGGCAAATCCTGTAAGCCAATTTATTAGCGTCTATATACAACCTATACACTCCAAAAATATACATGGGTATACAGTGAATGCATCCAGAGCCATGCCAAATAAATCTTTAAAGGATTTTCAAGTCTGAAATTAAAAGTCTTTAGTCATTCAATGTGACTTTAGAATGCCAAATCATTAAAATGTGCACACTGTCATGATTCTCCTCTATTCACTATGCAAGTCTCCCCTGGCTCCTAGCAATTCTCTTCTAGTGGAAGAAGCCAGAGTAGTCTAGATAGCACGTGACCGCAAGTGAGTAAATCACATACATATGTGACCATTCCCTCACACAGGATGTACCGGGGAAGCATGACATTGTACGAATAACTCACTGTCACGACTCAGCTGTCTGCATGTTAAATAGAGTAACTGCAGAAATGTTAATTTCCTGGTCGACCCCTTTAACTAGTATGTATCGGCATACCTTTATTCTGACTGTCAACTATGCTTTAAAATATGTGCATCAAAAAAACATTACCTGCAAGGTATAAGGTAAATTAACGATTGCAGTAAAGAGCAGAGTCATGCATCTGTATGCCATAAAGTCCCATGAATAAAGTGCATTTTGGGGGGATTTTCCCAGTGTATATGCCGCTTCTACACAGCAAGTAATATTTAGCTTATTATATTTTTCCTTGCTTTCATTTCCTTGGTGGACAACATGAACTATATACAAGCCAATCATATTACTTATTACCTGATTTATTATCTAGAAGTATTAAGCATTAGGAGTTAGTAAATAACCGAAAGTTGCAGATTTTTAATAAATCTTCAGTTGCTTATATTTATCTTCCTAGTTTGTTAATTAAAATATGCAAAGAACCTTTACTCCCAAAAACATTTGTCTTCAATTAAACACCAAACTAATAACAATATACTTCTATACAACATTATACAAATGCCATGATAATGCTAATAATCTTCATTGTATTTTTCTCCTGAATAGTAGCATCTAGATTATCCCCTAGAGGGCAGTAGAGTTTACATCATGGTCATACATAGCACCATACCATATATACACTTTTATACATTGTACAAATTCAATGATAATGCTAATCTTCATTGTATTTTTCTCCTGAATACCACCATTAAAATCTGCAAAAAAAATAAGCAACCTGTGCATGAGACTTCATGATCATGACCATTGAGGAAGGATTCTCTAGCCGTGATGTCTGTGTTACCCCACCATTAACCACTTGTAAATAATACACGGACTGCATGCGACTTGGTTCAAATTGGCCACAGCAGCCTTTATTACCTATTATTTACATTCTAAAGCCTCTGTCACACGTTCGTGCCTCCGGTATGTGTTTGGCAGTTTTTTCACGTACCGGAGGCACGTACACACGTGGACATATGATTTCATAATGGTTTGGACACACGTAAGTATTTTGGAACGGAACGTTTGTCCGTTCCGTACTTACGTGTGTCCGTGTGTTTCTCACGCTGACATGTCCACATTTTCTCCGGCAGCACGGGTGTCACGTGGCCCGCACCCATACCACACAGATGTAGTGTGGATGCGGTCCCGTGTGACACGCGCCGGAGAAACACGTGTCATTATTTTAAAATAAAAAAACACATACTCACCTCCACCAGCCCTGCAGAATCTTCCGCTCCAACCAGTTGCTGCCGCTCATTATGAGCGTGTTAAGGAAGTGGGCGTGATGTCACGGTTGCTGATCTCCGCCCCTCTGCTCGGCCGGAAGCAGCATCAGCGGGGAGAGGGCAGGGCTGGAGCCGAAGATCAGAACCCTGAACAGCAGCATCTACCACGTGAGTATGCAAATTACCGGTTGTCCGTGTGTTATCGCGGATAACACACGGAGAACACACGTGGACCGCGCGTACTGGAGACACGTACTTACCACACGCAATACGCAGGGAAAATACGTGTCTCGCAGCACTTGCGTGATTTCCACGTGAGTGTGGCAGAGGCCTAACACAAGGGGGTGCCGTCCAACAAATAACAATAGGTAATACCAATACATTATATATAACCCTGGGTAGGCCCAGTCCAGGAACCACTTCTTACCCCAATATCCCTTGCCACAACACACCGACCCAGAGATGAAGTATTAATCACCCACGGATTAATACCCCCAAGCTTTTGCAGAAAGTTCTGTCGCGGGCGGGGAGGAGGATGTCAGCACACCGCGCTCACCCCTTCTGCTCGGGTCCGGCAGCTGCTCCTGGTGGCTCGAGCTGTGGGCCGGATCCCGGGGTTTCTCGAGCGGCACTCCTCGCCCGTGAGTGAAAGGGGGTGTTTGTTGGGTGTGGGGATTGTTATAGTTCGTGACGCCACCCACGGTTGTGGTGATTGCACCACCGCTGCTCAGTGTGGGGGTCCCGGGGATTGTGATGCGGAGCAGCCAGGTGTTGTGTTGCCCCTCCGTGGGTAGGGGTTGGTGATCCCGGGGCCCGGTGATGAGATGTGAAGTGTAGGGCCTGGAGGGCGCAGGGACGCGGGGGCAGCGCTGTGCCTTGCGGCACTATGGTACTCACTCAGCCTGACACACGGACACAGTTTGTACGGTAAACCAACGGCTGGTAGGACGGTCCCACAGACGGCTGCACCTGCACTCCCGGTAGGTGACGGTGATGTCCCTCTTCCTTGCACCTGTGTTGACTGATGGTAGCGGTGGATTCCCTCCGGTTACCCGCTCCCCGGCTGCAATCTGGGCCGGAGGAGCTCTACACTTTGCCCGCAGGCGCTGGCCCTGAGAAACTGGTGCCGTGGCGGTGTCTCTCCAATACGGGTTGGGCTGTTGCCTTCAATCGGGACTTGGTTGTTGGGGGATCTGCGTCCCCGTCACTGACGGATTTGGCAAATCTGGCGACTCCTAGCCTTGCCGGGGTCCGAGAGGCCCCTGCCCTGGTGCTGACTGTCCTTCGGAACACTGCTCCAGACCAACAGCCAACGGGGTCCTTCCAGGAACTTCCAAACTGTTCCCCCTCCAGACAGTCACCGCCGTTGCTGACCTTGCTGTTCTGGCCCTCACAAAGCTGGACCCTTCAGGCTGTCTTTCTCTTCTGTCACTTTACTTGCTTTTCCTCCTTTTCCACTTCTCTACTTTCACTTTCTTAACTCCTCTACTTAGCTCCTCACTCCTGCTCCTCCCTGAGCTATCTGCTGTTACTCCTTCCACTTCCTCCTCCTGGACTCAACTGCCTGGTTTCTTCCTGCCTCCAGAGTTGTGAGCTCCTCGATGAGCGTAGCCAACCGCCTGGCCCACCCCCTGGTGTGCATCATCAACCTCTGGAGGAAGGCAACAAGGATTTCTGGTTAGCTGTGATGTGCCTACCTGGAGTGTGGGGTGTGGTGGTGTTGTGACCTGTGTCCCCTGGCTTGCCCAGGGCGACACATTCCCCCTTAGCAAAATGCAGACCGTCCGCGGGCTGCCGTCCTACACCGGTTTTATTTTTCTGTAAAAAGGGGATAACAGGGTTAAGCAAACATAAATACATTTTTAATCAAAAACTCTTCCCAAGACGGGAGGCACATTTACTTAAACGTTGCAACGGTTTACGGTCACGGTTTCCGCTCTCTCCCACCCAAGCAACCTGGTCCTGATGCTGCCCCTAAAACCCAGGCAGCACCCCTTGACCCACAGTCCAGCACAAGTCACCCGAGCGGGATCTGTCCTTGCCCTCCAGAGGGTGGCCACCGGTTCCTTTGGTGGCTGGGCCCTGGCCTGCTCTGCTCAGGGCCCTCCCTCCAACCTGCCTCTCCGGAGGCGGCATAGCGGAAACGGTAACGGTACCCAACATATTTACAAGCCACTTAACGTTTGTGGTGCCCTGCAAGTTCACGGGCTTGTCCATGGATAGTTCCCATGCATATTAACTTTAAACGGTCCCCACGGGGACAACGGTGCCGGCTCCAGCCGGTTGCAAATCAACAAAGCAAATCTGGTGAAGTACTCGGTATCATTTCACTTATCATTCTTTCAACAACTTTTCCAAAACTTTCAAACAAACAACTTCAGTGATGGTCCCAACGGGGACGGTGCAACGGGCATCCGCTGCCCTACTCCGGTCCTTTTGCTGCTTCATCCGAGGGAGGGGATGCAGAGCTCACCTTGCTCTCCGGGCTGCCCTTCAGCTTTACATCCAGGGCAAACCACCCCCTCTCTCCGCAGTGCCGGGTGTAACGCACCATGTCCCCCGGTATAAGATTTCGGCCAGGATGCTCCTCGGGCAGATGGGCATTTACGTCCCGCCGGGCCACAAACACCTCGGCCTCCAGGCCCGGTTCGTATATGAATCCGTAGCCCCGGCGGATATCAAATCGCCTCACCTGCCCCTCGTAGAACGGGCCCCGGACACGGAAGGTCACTTGCCGCAGGTTTTCTTTTTCCCGAATGGCTCGGGCCACCAGCTCGGCTTTCCTTCTCTCCCTCTCTGCGATCTCCAGGCCCAGCTTTGTCGGCTCCCTGTCCCAGTATGGCGCTGCTACCTGCTCCGGCGCACGGGTTGAGCCCCGCGGGACATCCAGCACGTTACCCACTGTCAGGAAGGTGGGTAGCATATCCCGCGGTGTCATGGCCTTGGGCGCTGCCTTGCAGCAACAACCCGGCGCCACCTCAGCCGAGGTGTGGGGGATGGGCACAGGGGCTTTCCGCAGTTGGGCCTTCGGCTCGGAGCGGGTCATCGGCTCCGGCTCGGGAAGCTGCTCGGGGACTGTCTCTGGCACAATCTTCGGGGCCTTCCAAGGTAATGCCTCCGGTTTGTTACGGGCTCCGGCTACAGGTCGGTCCGCTGGGGCGGACGGGCTGGGTATCGCTACCGGTTGCGGTGGTAGCGGGCCTAGTGGCGGGGTCACGGCCTCCGAGACGGGTGGCGAGGGAGGCGACGGGGGGAGAGGGCTTGGACCGGGCCCCACAGCCGCGATGACCGGCCCTGCAAGGGCATCGGGACGTGGGTCACTCACCCTCCCTTTCTCCGCCTCCTCCTCGCGTCTCCGCACGGTGGCTACAACGTCCGCCATGTCGGCCTCCCACTCCTCCACGAGGAGCTGCATCTTCACCTGCAGCCGATGGGAGAGCTGCGCGGTCCGGATCTCCACCCACGCCGCGGTTCCAGGCGCGGGGGGTACGGTATCGCGGGACGGCATCCACATGGTGTCTTCACTGTTTGCTTCCAGGAACGGTATTTTCGCAAGGTCCTGGCGTCCCTGCTTTTATAGCCGCAGCTACATGCGTCCAGCCGCCATCGCGTCCCCCTTAGCTCTTTCCGGCCCCTCCTCTCTCGGGGCGGGGTTTTGGCCTTCGCGCCTCTACTGCTCGAGAAGACGCTCGAGCGGGAACTTTTCACGCCAAAGATGGCGGCTTCTGAAATTTTCCTGCCGGATGCCTCCGGCGGTAACAAGGCGCACCTCTACCTGACGGCAGAGCGGTAAGATCCTGTTCGTGACGCCAAGTTGTCGCGGGCGGGGAGGAGGGTGTCAGCACACCGCGCTCACCCCTTCTGCTCGGGTCCGGCAGCTGCTCCTGGTGGCTCGAGCTGTGGGCCGGATCCCGGGGTTTCTCGAGCGGCACTCCTCGCCCGTGAGTGAAAGGGGGTGTTTGTTGGGTGTGGGGATTGTTATAGTTCGTGACGCCACCCACGGTTGTGGTGATTGCACCACCGCTGCTCAGTGTGGGGGTCCCGGGGATGGTGATGCGGAGCAGCCAGGTGTTGTGTTGCCCCTCCGTGGGTAGGGGTTGGTGATCCCGGGGCCCGGTGATGAGATGTGAAGTGTAGGGCCTGGAGGGCGCAGGGACGCGGGGGCAGCGCTGTGCCTTGCGGCACTATGGTACTCACTCAGCCTGACACACGGACACAGTTTGTACGGTAAACCAACGGCTGGTAGGACGGTCCCACAGTCGGCTGCACCTGCACTCCCGGTAGGTGACGGTGATGTCCCTCTTCCTTGCACCTGTGTTGACTGATGGTAGCGGTGGATTCCCTCCGGTTACCCGCTCCCCGGCTGCAATCTGGGCCGGAGGAGCTCTACACTTTGCCCGCAGGCGCTGGCCCTGAGAAACTGGTGCCGTGGCGGTGGCGGTGTCTCTCCAATACGGGTTGGGCTGTTGCCTTCAATCGGGACTTGGTTGTTGGGGGATCTGCGTCCCCGTCACTGACGGATTTGGCAAATCTGGCGACTCCTAGCCTTGCCGGGGTCCGAGAGGCCCCTGCCCTGGTTCTGACTGTCCTTCGGAACACTGCTCCAGACCACCGGGCACACAGCCAACGGGGTCCTTCCAGGAACTTCCAAACTGTCCCCCCTCCAGACAGTCACCGCCGTTGCTGACCTTGCTGTTCTGGCCCTCACAAAGCTGGACCCTTCAGGCTGTCTTTCTCTTCTGTCACTTTACTTGCTTTTCCTCCTTTTCCACTTCTCTACTTTCACTTTCTTAACTCCTCTACTTAGCTCCTCACTCCTGCTCCTCCCTGAGCTATCTGCTGTTACTCCTTCCACTTCCTCCTCCTGGACTCAACTGCCTGGTTTCTTCCTGCCTCCAGAGTTGTGAGCTCCTCGATGGGCGGAGCCAACCGCCTGGCCCACCCCCTGGTGTGCATCATCAACCTCTGGAGGAAAGCAACAAGGATTTCTGGTTAGCTGTGATGTGCCTACCTGGAGTGTGGGGTGTGGTGGTGTTGTGACCTGTGTCCCCTGGCTTGCCCAGGGCGACACAGTTCCCCTCCACTACTATACCAAGACAGTGTCTCTCGGTCCAGTTACCATTCCCTTCAAACCGCCTCTGGACCAGACCTACCCCCCGCTGCTGTAACAAAACAAATCAACCCAACCGGATATTCCCACTTCAACAAACAACGACAAGACACTTCTGTCTCAGCACTCAACCATCCCACCACATGTTTTTTTCTCCCCCTTTTTTTTTTTATTTTTATTATATATCCACCACACTGTACTCAAGCACAAGGGAGGGTGGGCGGGGATCAGTCTTTGTCCGGAAGTCGCAAGAGAAGGTATAACAAACCCCTTCTCTTATCTACCTTCGTCTACTGCCCCCTCTTCCTCCTAAGACTCCTCCTTCCCTGTGGCGACTGAAGCCTCAGGGGTGCCACATATGTATTATAACACATTATAAAATGTAATCTCTATATCATTTGCCAAAACTAGATACACAGATGGCTATCACCATGGTTAGTATTATTGGTGATACTGATATCTTATACAAACACATATGGCATAGGGACATTAACACTAATATCATTGTGACACATTTATGTAACCTGTATACAGATGCCCATCTTCCCATGCATCATACTGATCATGACAATGCTCTGCATAAACCACAAGTAGCATTTTTAAATTATACTTTTCTCCCTACAGGTTTTTACGTCACTCTTGTAGTGAATCGATGGTGGAATCAGTTTGTAAATCTTCCTTGGCCTGATCGACTTATGTTGCTCATCTCCAGCAATGTGCATGGAAGAGATGAGTATGGACGACTACTTCGCAGGACACTTATGCGTTATGTGAATCTTACATCGTTGCTTATTTTCCGCTCTGTTAGCACTGCAGTTTACAAAAGATTCCCAACAATGGACCATGTTGTGGAAGCAGGTATGATAATATCCAATGCCCTTGAATTCTCCAAAGTAAGGGTATGTTCACACAGGACTTTTTTGGTAAGTTTTTGCTGCGTTTTTTAGCTGCAGATTTGCCTTGGTTTTATGCAAATCCATGCTAATAAAAAGCTGCTTTTTACAGTACCAGTAAAGTTTATGAGATTTCTGAAATCTCATACACACACACACACACACACACACACAAACAGACACACACAAACATATGCAGATTTTTTTCCTGACTGTTTTGGCAAATACCTGCGTTTTTGCTGCAGATTTCAAAGAATGATCATTTCAATTCTTTGCAGCGTTTTTGAAACGTTTTTTCATTGATACAACTCATTTTGTAGAAAAAACACACCAAAATCACACCAAAAACACCACTAAAAATGCACCAAAAACGCAGATGACTCAAAGGAGACTTCCTGCCACAAGATTAGGTTTTGGTCAGGAAAAAACTTACCAAAAAAGCCCTGTGTGAACATAGCTTAATATTGAATGTGTAGTTTAGGTCACCTAACATATAATCTAATTTGTTATTTTATAATTTCATTATATATAATTAATTACAGAGACACTTTCTGGGCCATATAGTGGCAGTAAAGCCCACACACATTAGACTAATATCATCCAAGTCTGTTGATAACAACAGGCTCAGCTGACACTGAAATACGTATGAAGGGATCGGCCAACTGATAGTTGGCAGGGCTCGACTAGGGTGCCTACTGCCCACAGATAGAGTTGACTACAGCTATATGCAAAAAAACATTTAGGCATTATCCCATCCTCAACCGTAAAATACAGGTGACTCCATATATACTTTGTTCACATAGCTGTACACATAACCCATAACTGTCATGCACAATTACGGTAATTTGCATTAAAGGGGTTCTTCAGTGAAAACAATTTGTCATCTATGCATAGTTATCACCTTATCTATATTATTGGTTGGGGTCTGCGTCATTCCTCTTCTATGGGGCTATCAGAAAAAGCCAAGCACGAGGTTTGGCAGCCTAATAGGGAATGAATGAAGCAGTGGTTGAACATTATGCTCTATTCTATCTATTTATCCCTAGATGATCCCCTTTAATTGCCTTTCTGCCACTGTGTAATAGTATGTCACAATTCTGGGAGGTGTTAAACTTCCAAATAATGAATGGTAACCTGATTACTTCCCCATGTCTCACAAACCAGCCTCATGTCTTTATCTCATTTTTACTAGTTCTTTCCACAAACCACTTTCTTCTGTCTTCTATTTAATTATTCTCCATAAAAATTGTTTTTTTTTTAATGTGGCCAGGGATATGTAAATCAGTGGGCGACTACTTGAGGGGGTGTTTTCTTTCCCCTCCACTAATCATGTTATCTCACTGTCACGATGTGACTGGTGGATAGCAAGGGACAGGGGGCTCCTATACTGTCCCTCACAGTAGGGGACCCTAGGCTATCCCTAACTTCAGGGTGACCCTTAATGATGGAGACATCTGAGTCCCATGTCTAGCTATTCTCCTGACCAGATCTAATCTGTTATTCCCCCTGCCACCACCAGGGAAGGAAGAGCAAGGAGTGTGAAAAATAAATTAAGACAGACAGGGAAAATACCAAAACTCAGACACACTGCAAACTCACAGCAACAAACAGTAAAAGACTAAGGTAAAGCAAGAGCAGGAAGGTAGCAACAAAAGGCAACAATGCTTTAACACCATAATCACTCATAGTAATAATGCACAACAACCACCAGTAAGTCTGGATCATAATACCACACCAAACCAGTATAGGTAAACTATAGGGGGCATTGTTAAGGTGTCCCCATAGATTAATAAAATCTCCTCATATAGTATAATATCCCCCATTCTGGATTACAATATAGTAATAATATATCCCTCTGTCGTCCCCATACAGCACACTGTCCCTCTCTGTGCTTATAGAAATTAAAGAAAATAAACATGATAAACATACTCATCTCTCCCCAGACCCATGACAAGCGAATCCTTCTTCTTGCTCCATCGCACACACATCACACACAGCGCAGTGCAGTGACATAATCTCAGTGCGCCATATGCAACATCATCTACTGCTGGTGGTGTATGTAGGTATGGCGAGGCATGGAACTAGTGGTCCTTTGCACCACAATACTTTGTATAAGGATGTATGCTCGATGAGGTACACCAAATGAAACTAGCAGTGGCACTGGCGTACTGTCGATCACCTTGTTCTCCCAGAGATAAGTCACAGGCAGAGATTTATGTCGGCAGCTTTCTCATAGAGAACACAGTAGTGTTAAGCTAAGCAAGTGATCCTGTATATAAGAGAGACAGCTGAGATGGATGTTGACAGAATGTTCGCCCAAATCTTTGTTTGGCTGACACCCATCTAATGTGTATGGACATCTTAGGAAATAACGGTTGCATGATTTTGTTCAAATAATGTGAATAACGGGGTACTCCTGTCTTTTACATTTATGGAATATTCAGGATATTGCAGATGTGGGTCCCACCAATGGGACATGCATCTATCTCCAAAATGAGTCCTAATGTGACCCGATGTCAATGGAGACATGGTCGGAATTCCCATTCATCTGTAACAGTAATTATAATTGTATATGATCCTCCTGAATTGTAAAGCGCTACGGAATATGTTGGCGCTATAGAAATAAAGATTATTATTATTATTATTATTATTATAAGATTTTATAGGACTTACTGTTTGCACTAATAACCTATTCCTTGTCAATGTCCATAGATTTGTCTGATTCTTTCTGAACAGGATTTATGACATCAGATGAAAGAAAACTATTTGACAATCTCAAATCTCCTCATCTTAAATATTGGGTGCCAGTCGTTTGGTTTGGAAATTTAGCTTCAAAGGCCAGGACTGAAGGGAGGATACGTGACAGCGTTGATTTGCAAATAATGTTAAATGTAAGTAGAGAATGTTGTAGACACTTTCCTATAATGGGATCCTTTTCTATTTTGGGAAAATAAAAAATTGTTCTAAAGCATTGGCAGGCAAACAACTATTAGAACACTTTGTTAAGTTAAAAGTCAAGTATTTTGTATACAGAATTGTAATTTCACATTAAATCTGTTTTGACCTAGACAGCTAAGCTTGCCATGCACATTAGATGGCTTTCGGCTAAACGATCCTTTGGCCAATCATTTGGCTGACAGCCATCTCAGCTGACTCTCCCATACACATGGCTCGTTCAGCCAAGAGCTCCAGTGTACTCTTTGTCCAGTGACTTATCTCTCGGAAATGCACAAACGACCTCTCCCGAAACCATCGGCCAGTGTCCCCCTTACACATTAGACTGTCGGCCAACCCTGTCAATATTGGTGGGTTCGACCAACATTAGTATAATTTGGGGGCCTTATGTCTTCAGCATGTTGATGTCGTCATATAGATACATATAGGTGAATGCTTATTAACACAATTCCAGTCATTGGGGCTTATTAATATGTTACTTATTTTAGGAGATGAATCGGTTTAGGTCCTGGTGTGGTCTCCTCTTTGGTTATGATTGGGTTGGAATTCCTCTAGTGTATACGCAGGTACTTATATGTTTTCATAATTAGATTTTTTTTAGTCATTCATATATTAGAATTTGTGAAGATTGACCATGAACCTACACATTTTATATTTCAGGTAGTAACTCTGGCTGTGTATACATTCTTTTTTGCTTGTATAATTGGACGTCAGTTCTTAGACCCTAAGCAAGCGTACACAGGACATGATCTGGATCTCTATGTTCCTGTATTCACTCTCCTGCAGTTCTTTTTCTATGCAGGGTGGCTGAAGGTAAAACTTTCTAAATAAAGTGTAATTACCAAAATAAGTAGTACACCGATTTTGGAAAACATATGGTTAGGTAGATAATATATAGAGTTTGTGATAAGAAATGTAAGTTTTAATAAGACAAGTCTGTTTTGCTTGTTCCGAACAGGTGGCTGAACAACTCATTAACCCATTTGGTGAAGATGATGATGATTTTGAGACTAACTGGTGCATAGATAGAAATCTACAGGTTAGTTGATCCGGATTGTATTTTCAGTAATAATTTGAGCAACAAAATTGTCTGAAGAGTTTCCAGTTCTATTCTAGGGACCTGTGTAAGGCTATGGCGCCATTAACATCTTATAGGCGTTTGTGAGGTTTTCTCTGTGTTTGGACAATATTTTATTGAGTAATATCTCTTCCTTGTACATAAAAAACGTATAAGTCTTACATATTGGGGTGTGTGTGTTCGTGTATGTGTGAGATACAGAGATAATTAGTCTTACTGGGAACTGTGTGTGATTACAGTTGCATGGAAATGTTTGGTCAAGTCAAAATTAATATTATTGTAAACAGTTAACCAAGTTGAAGATTAAATGATTTCTAAAAGGCATAAAGTTAAAGATGACACATATCTTTTGTATTTTAGGCAAACAAATATACATTTTCATCTTTTACATTTTTAAATTAACAAAAAAGGAAAATGAGTTGATGCAAAAGTTTGTGCACCCTGCATGCTTAGTCCCTTGTAGCACCCCCTTTGGCAAGCATCACAACTTGTAAACGGATTTTGTAGCCGGCCAAGTGTCTTTCAATTCTTGTTTGAGAGATTTTCACCATTCATCCTTGGAGAAGTCTTCCAGTTCTGGGAGACTCCTGGGTCGTCTTGCATGCACTGCTCTTTTGAGGGCTTGCCACAGATTTTCAATGATGTTCAGATCAGGTGACTGTGACGGCCATTGTACAACCTTCAGCCTTTGCCTTTTGAGGTAGTCTTTTGTGGATTTTCACCTGTGTTTAGGATCATTATCCATTTGTATAAGCCATCCTCTTTTCAACTTCACAACTTCAGTTTTTTACAGATGGTATGTTTGCACCAAGAATTTGTTGAAATTTTATTTAATTAATTCTTCCCTCTACCCGTGACACAATCCTCGTGCCATTGACTGCAACACAACCCCAAAGCATGATTGACCACCCTCAGGCTTAATGGTTAGCGAGATATTCTTTTCCTGAAATTCTGTGCACTTTTTTTTCCACACATACCTTTGATCATTGAGTTCTATTTTAATCTCATCGATCCACAAGACTTGTTTCCAAAATGAATGAGGCTTGTTTAGATGTTCTTTTGTATACTTTTTGTATACTTTTGACCTTGATTTGTATGGTCAGGACGCAGAAGTATTTTTCTGATGAGTCTTCCATGAAGGCCATATATCTGCAGGTGTCTCTGAACAGTTGAACAATGTACCACAACTAAATGCCTGCCTGTTAAATCTTCTTGAAGGTCTTTTGAAATCAAGCAGTGGTTCTGATTTGCCTCGCTAGCAATCCTACGAATAGCTCTCACAGAAATGTTGCTGTAAAAAAGCTGAAGTTGAAGAGCGGATGGCTTCTACAAATAAACAATGATCCTAAACACTTGTCAAAATCCACAATAGACTACATCAAAAGGCGCAAGCTGAAGGTTTTAGAATGGCCCTCAAAGCCTAAACTATTGCATGCAATATTGTGAAATCAGTTTGAGCTATATTGATAGTTATATGTACTAAAATAGACCGGTATGCATATATTGTTCCTAGGTTTCCCTTATGGCTGTAGACGAAATGTATATGAACTTGCCAAAGCTGAACAGAGATATCTATTGGAATGACTCTGATGTACGACCACCATATACACTTGCAGCTGCTGACTACTGTATTCCTTCATTTTTGGGATCAACAGTTCATATGGGGTAATTATAATGATCATTTACTTAATCATATATTTGGCAAAATGTTTTGCACATAACTGAAAAAAGTCCAGATTCGCGTGGGTTACCTAGTACCCATGCACTAATCCCAGAGTTCTCAGGGAACTCCAGGTAACTATCTGGAAATGGCTCTCTTGGTAATTAAAAAAAGCAAGGAAAAAGAAAGAAAATAAGAATATAGCAGGCGCGTTATACTTACCAGTATCCTCGCGGCTGTAACATTACTTCCAAGGTTGCTCATTAATCTCATGAACATGCACTGCTTCCCCTGCTAACAAGCAGTCCCGGTGTCTGTGATTCGTTGCAGTCAGACTCCGCTCCCACCCTGATTGACAGTGTCTGACTACTTGTGTGCGTCTTTCTTGTGGTGTAAAAATAAATAAAAAAATTAGGGTAGGATCCTCTCATATTATGATACTCAGCACAGATAAAGCATACAGATACAGGCTGCAACCCCCAGCCGTGTGCTTATCCTAGCTGGCCCCCCCCATTTGGATACCCAGCCATGATAAAGCCAACAGCTGGAAGCTGGTATTTTCAGGCAGGGGAGGCCCATGCTTATTGAACCCTGCCAGCCTAAAAATAGCAGCCTGCAGCCACCCAGAAATGTTGCATTCATTTGATGTGACAATTCCGCATCTTCCCAATTGCCCTGGTGTGGTGGCAATCTGCAAAATAAGGGGGTAATAACAGCTCACAGCTGCCACTATCTCTAGATAAGTAATGGGAGGCATCTATGACACCCCCATTACTAATCTGTAAGGGAAAAGAAATAAACACAAACACCGCAAAAAATTCTTTATTTGAAGTAAAATACAAAAATCCATGCTTTTTCACCCCTTTATTATCCCCAAACACCCAGCACCGACATAATCCACATGAGGTCCCACAACAATTCCAGCTATGCTACATACGGTACATACTGAAGTCACAGAACGCGGGTAAAAACCATGTCCGCACATTGTGGCTTGAGGCAGAGACTGACTTAGCCGCATGATGAGTGGTGACGTCACTCAGTTTATTTGCGGTGACAGCTGGAGGTTTCCACGGTACGCCACCTGTCAGCACAGGTAAACTGACCTCAGGTGTCCTTATTAAGCTCAATGATATCACTCAAATGAGGTCACTGAGTTCACAGACCTGCATCTCTTGGCAGAAAACCATTTTTTTAGCCAAGGAATGCAGATTTGATGCTGAAATTTATACACCATATTCCTGCACCAAACCTGCATCTTATGGCAAAAAAACACATCAAAACACAATGCAGTTTTGAATACTTTGTTAAATTTTAAGGGGTTTACAATAACAGGGAAGGGGGTAATTGAAATATTTAAAATGCATTCTTAAAAATGTTGTTGAAAGAACAAAGAAGGGGAAGAGGAAGGGAAGAAAGGGTAGGCTAAAAGTGGATGGGGGAAGGGGTATTGGAGGGGAGATGGAAATGGAAGAGGTTAGGGAATATAAAGGGGAGGAGAAAAAGGAGGAAGACGTTGAGGTAATTCGTTAAGTTTCAAAGTCAAGCAAGATTATAAACTCTTATATTCATTTAGCACAGTAATAAACACATTCGGAAATAACATATTACATTTATATGTTTTAGAGAATGTCAGGGGACTAAGTCAAAACAAGGTTTGGCATGTACACCTGGGACCCAAGAGACCATCTTATTTTATATCTTTCATAGTTTTTTTCTTTTAATGCAATATGATACTCATAAATTATGATCTGAAACCCCTTCTGTAACTTCTGAAATAGATGGTATTCTTTCTTCTCTCCAGTTGGCTGCTAATAAATTCTTAATAACTAAGAAAATGTGACAGACAAAGTATCTATATTTTTTATCGTATTCTTCTAACCCTATGGAAGAATGACCAATTCTGGAGTAAAGGGTGCTTTACACGCTGCAACATCGCTAAGGATATATCGTCGGGGTCACGGTGTTTGTGACGCACATCCGGCATCGTTAGCGACATCGCAGCGTATGACAGCTAGGAGCGACGATCAACGATCCCAAAAACGTCAAAAATCGTCGATCGTTGACATGTCGCTCCTTTTCATAATATCGTTGGTGGTGCATGTCGCTGGTTGTTTGTCGTTCCTGCGGCATCACACATCGCTATGTGTGACACCGCAGGAACGACGAACATCTCCTTACCTGCGTCCACCGGCAATGAGGAAGGAAGGAGGTGGGCGGCATGTTCCTGCCGCTCATCTCTGCCCCTCCTCTGCTATTGGACGGCCTCTTAGTAACGCCGCTGTGACGCCGAACGAACTGCCCCCTTAGAAAGGAGGCGTTTCGCCGGCCACAGCGACGTCACTAGGCAGGTAAGTCCGTGTGATGGGGCCTAGCAATGTTGTGCGCCACGGGCAGCGATTTGCCCGTGACGCACAACCGACGGGGGCGGGTACGCTCGCTAGCGTTATCGATAGCAAAATCACAGCATGTAAAGTGCCCTTAAGATTTATATCTTTTGTAGTTAATTGCTTTAAGAGGTCTCTGACTTCCTTCCTGCCCGTGACGCACAACCGACGGGGGCGGGTACGCTCGCTAGCGTTATCGATAGCAAAATCACAGCATGTAAAGTGCCCTTAAGATTTATATCTTTTGTAGTTAATTGCTTTAAGAGGTCTCTGACTTCCTTCCATAAAGGTTTAAGTAAAGGACATGAATGTGGATAAAGGATTCATTTTTCCCGCAACCTCCCCAACATAGTGGTGAGTTTTTAGCAGGAAATTTGCACAACTTTAGAGGGGTATAGTACCATCTGGAATATACTTTATAATATGTCTCCTGAAGAGAAGCACAGGTTGCAGTTGCATAAGTTCTTTCCAGAGCTTTTTTCCATGTACTTATAAGGAATTCCTTGTGTAAATCTTTCTCCCAATTATTTAGGTTTAGATTTTTCTCAAATTCATAATCTTCATTTAGCGAGGAATATATATTACTGGTTTTCCAAATAATTTGGTTTAGTGGATTATGCAATAAATTTATTAGGGGTTTAGGAAGCTGAAATCTAGGTTTTTTGTTTGTAAGAAAATTTTCTACACGGTACCAGATTTTTTTCTCTTTATTTGGGATGTTGAGGTTAATTTGTATGTTTTATTTTTGCAAACTATTTATTAAACTTTTTCATACAAACTTCAAACTGTATACTGTATAATCATGGTACTTTGACAAAGTATCAACATGACATCAGACAGGGATAAGACAGAGGGAAAGACAGGGCATGGGGAGATATGAAGGGGGGATGACAAACATGTGATGTGCTTCAAACATCCGAACAACGCTCTAAGGCATGACAACTTTTTACTCCGATAATCAATTATCGTCCGTCTACAAAAAGGTCCCAAAGAGTCCATATACGCCAAAATTTATCCAACTGATTATTAATGCAGGCTGTAAGATACTCCATCCTCCTTGTTTCCCTGATCCTCGATTCCAGGTCCTGGAGGGTCGGTGGACTAGTCTGTTTCCAGAATGAGGCTATTAAACACTTTGCCGAAGTCCATATATGAAGGAGCAACCTGGCTGAATCTTTTGCAATCCCGGGTGGAGGGACATTGAGAAGATAGATAAATGGGTCCAATGGGATCATAGACCCCAAAACTTCATGGGTCAGCTCTCTCACCTCCTCCCAAAAAAGAGCAAGGTTCTCACACTCCCAGAAAATATGAGTAAGATATCCCTTATCATTTGTACACCTCCAACACCGATCTGACATGCCGGGGAAGAGCCTGCCAAGGACCTCTGGGGTATAATACCAATGCATCGAAATTTTATACTGGTTTTCTTTTTGCGTAGTGCATAAAGAGGTCTTTGCTGTCCGCTCCCATGTGACCCGCCACATCGATTTCGATATCTCCTTCCCTAAATATGTCTCCCATTTTGTCATATATGTATGCTGTACTTCTACGTGAGAAGTGAATATGCCATATATGCATGAAATTAGTCCCTTTGTCGAATGACTCTGCCTGCAGAGATTCTCAAATGGGGTAAGGTTGGGAAACTAAGTGGATCTGGTCACGGACACAGCCAAGTGGCATATTCTCATATATGTGTAAAAAGCCTCATTCGGAATGTTAAATCTTTCACATAAGGTTGGGAAAGAGAGGAGTGAGTTGGTACAAGGATCGATTATATCAACAAAACGAAAGAGGCGGGCAGCCACCCACATGGCAGATATATGTCTAAGGGAGCTATTCTGCAGCGCCTGAGTGAACAGTAATGGTATGAATGAGGATCCGGCTGAGGTTAGTGGGAAGACCTTCATGGCCCCTCGCCATATCCGTCTGGTGAACATCATAGACACCAGGAGAGACGCATCCGGGGGGCCCAAGGCATCCATCCATAACAGAGCAGCAGAGTGAGTAGTGGCCAACCAAGTTTTCTCCACCTCCATCCACCTACTTGACATGACCAAGCTGGTCCAAGAGGGAATAAGTCTTAGATGTGTGGCCAGATAATATTTCTACATATCTGGGAAAGCTAACCCACCCATCCTCTTAGAAGCCAGCAACACCGACTGAGTAATTCGTTGACGCTTATAGACCCAAATAAAATTATTCAGCCATTTCGGAAATCGCCAGATCACCATTCTAGGGATCGGTATAGGGAGAGTCTCTAACAAGTACAAACATTTCGGGAGAATCGTCATCTTAATAGCAGCCATCCTCCTGAAAAAGTATAGGTGAAGCTTGTCCCATTTGGCCAACATCTTTTTTAGTTTTTCAAAGAAAGCTGGAAAATTATGCGTGTACAATTCTTTATAGTCACCCGTTAAATATATCCCTAAGTATTTTAAGCTGTCCTTTTTCCAAGTACAGTACAGACCAAAAGTTTGGAAATACCTTATCATTCAAAGAGTTTTCTTTATTTTCATGACTCTGAAAATTGTAGATTTACATTGAAGGCATCAAAACTATGAATTAACACATGTGGAATGAAATACTTAACAAAAAAGTGTGAAAGAACTGAAAATATGTCTTCTAAGTTCTTCAAAGTAGCCACCTTTTTCTTTGATTACTGCTTTGCACATTCTTGGCATTCTCTTGATGACCTTCAAGAGGTTGTCACCTTAAATGGTTCTCACTTCACAGGTCTGTCCTGCCAGGTTTAATAAGTGGGATTTCTTGCTTTATAAATGGGGTTGGGACCATCAGTTGTGTTGTGCAGAGGTCTGGTGGATACACAGCTGATAGTCCTTCTGAATAGACTGTTAGAATTTGTATTATGGCCAGAAAAAAGAAGCAAAGTAAAGAAAAACGAGAGGCCATTATTACTTTAAGAAATGAAGGTCAGTCAGTCTGAAAAATTGGGAAAACTTGGAAAGTGTCCCCAAGTGCAGTGGCAAAACCATCAAACGCTAAAAAGAAACTGGCTCACATGAGGACCGCCCCAGGAAAGGAAGACCAAGAGTCACCTCTGCTGCAGAGGATAAGTTTATCTGAGTCACCAGCATCAGAAATCGCTGGTTAACAGCAGCTCCAATAAGAGACCAGGTCAATGCCACACTGAGTTCTAGCAGCAGACACATCTCTAGAAGAACTGTTAAGAGGAAACTTTGTGCAGCAGGCCTTCATGGTAAAATAGCTGCTAGGAAACCACTGCTAAGGACAGGCAACAAGCAGAAGAGACTTGTTTGGGCTAAAGAACACAAGGAATGGACATTACACTAGTGGAAATCTGTGCTTTGGTCTGATAAGTCCAAATTTGAGATCTTTGGATCCAACCACCGTGTCTGTAGAAAAGGTGAACGGATGGACTCTACATGGCTGGTTCCCACCAAGAAGCATGGAGGAGGAGGTGTGATGGTGTGGGGGTGCTTTGCTGGTGACAGTGTTGGAGATTTATTCAAGATTGAAGACATACAGAACCAGCATGGCTACCACAGCATCTTGCAGCGGCATGCTATTCCATCCGGTTTGCGTTTAGTTAGACCATCATTTATTTTTCAACAGGACCATGACCCCAAACACACCTCCAGGCTGTGCAAGGGCTATTTGACTAAGAAGGAGAGTGATGGGGTGCTACGCCAGATGACTTGGTCTCCACAGTCACCAGACCTGAACCCAATCAAGATGGTTTGGGGTGAGCTGGGCCATAGAGTGAAGGCAAAAGGGCCAACAAGTGCTAAGCATCTCTGGGAGCTCCTTTAAGACTGTTGGAAAACCATTTCCGGTGACTACCTTTTGAAGCTCATCAAGAGAATGCCAAGAGTGTGCAAAGTAGTAATGAAAGAAAAAGGTGGCTACTTTGAAGAACCTAGAATATAAGACATATTTTCAGTTGTTTCACACTTTTTTAAATATTTCATTCTACATGTTTTAATTCATAGTTTTGATGCCTTCAATGTGAATCTACAATTTTCAGAGTCATAAAAATAAAGAAAAGTCTTTGAATGAGAAGGTGTGTCCAAACTTTTGGTCTGTACTGTATATGCAAATGCTGACTGTAACGATGAGAGAACAGATGGCTTTAAATTCAGTGGAAGGGCTTCTGTTTTTGTGGCGTTAACTTTATAATCCGAAAGGTTTCCGTATTCAGTCAGGATAGCATGGAGATTGGGTAGGGATATCAAGGAATTTTGAATTGTTAAAAGGACATAATCTGCAAAAAGAGACTGTTTATATTCTTGCCCCTTAATCTGGAACCCTTGAATGTCTAGGCTTTCTCGAATGTGTGCTGCCAGAGGTTCTATGCATAATTCAAATAATAAGGGGAAGAAGGGGCACCCCTGTCTGGAACCGTTATGTATAGGGAAAGTTGATGATGATGCGTGAGGGAGTTTTACCAATGCCTCTGGACCGGTATATAAAGCCTTGATAGCTTGAAGAAAAGGCCCCCCAATTACAAATTGCTGAAGGGTGGCAAACAAAAAGGGCCAACCTAGCCTATCAAAGGCCTTTTCCGCATCAAGGCTAAGGAGCAATCCCTCCTCTTTTTGATGGTTCAGAGCGTCAACAAGACTTATTGTTCTTCTGGTGTTGTCTCCCGCTTGCCAGTCCAAAACGAATCCCACCTGGTCCCCATGGATTAACTGTGGGAGAAGCATCGATAGTCTAGTGGCCAATATTCTTGAAAATATTTTTAAATCTGCATTAAGCAATGATATTGGCCGATAACTGGCACAGTCAGCTGGATCTTTATCTAGCTTCGGGATCACTGTTATGTGAGATGGCAACATTGAAGGGGGAATTGGGGCACCGTTCAGGAACGAATTGAACATGGTTAGCATGTGTGGGACAAGTATGTTTTGATATGTTTTATAGTATAAGTAAGAAAAGCCATCGGGTCCTGGTGCCTTTCCCTGTGGGAGCTCTTTGATAGTAGAAGTTAGTTCTTCAGTAGTAATTGGGGTATTGAGTGCATGTAAGGCCTCCATTCTTAATTTTGGCAGCGATCTGGCCATGAGATACTCCCTAAGCAAACAATCCCTCTCTGTTACATCCATTTGAGGAGCAGAGGGGAGTGAATATAGTCTGGCATAATAGTCTCTAAAGGCATTTGCATGTTGCTGAGGGTCATACATCAACTGCCCTTTTGTATCTCTAATAGCCAGAGTCGTAGACTGTGCTCTTTGTTCTCTGAGTTCTGCCACAAGTATAGAGTGGGCTTTATTGCCCCTTTCATAGTACCGCTGTTTTGTATACACCAGCAATTTTTCCACCTATTGACAGCTAAATCCTTCAGCCTGTTCATCACCTCCACTATGCGCCTTAGCTTTGCAGTAGAGGGGTACATGAGCATTTCTTGCTGTAATTGCACCAAACGACTGGTGAGCTCTCGGCACTGTTCATTAGCATCTCTCTTTAATTAGGATGCCAGGGAGATACAGTTGCCCCTCCTAACAGATTTATGCGCTTCCCATAAGATCGCCAGTGAGGAAACAGTGCCACAACTGGAAAAAATCTTCCAGTTGGTCCTGAAGTTTAGCTTGGTGCATGGGGACCTTTAAGAGGTGGTCATTTAATCTCCAATGACATATCGTCCTTGCCGAGGCGGATATACAAATGTCCAGCATAACCGGAGCATGATCCAACCATGTAATATGGCCAATTTCTGAGTCTTTGGTAAGTCACAAGGCTGGAAGATTACCCAAAAAGGTGTCAATTCGTGTATGTGTAGAATGCGGGTGAAAGTAGAATGTATATTGTCGAGAAGTAGGGTTTGTCACCCGCCATATATCAAAGCGTGCATATTTATGAACCAGGGTCCGGAAAGCCTTTGCCTGCCCGATCAGGTTTGGTCCCGGCTGTTTATTAATCAGGGAATTTCTATCTCTTATTTCCGAAAAAGGCATATTAAAGTCCCCACCTAGGAATATTGTAGAATAGAGTTCTTTGGTTATTTTAGCAAAAACTCGCTCCAAGAAGGGTATTTGTCCTGTATTTGGTGCATATATATTACAAAGAACAACTGGAGGCCCCTTAAGTATTCCTGTCAGGATAATGTACCGAACCCCTGAGTCTTTAACACATTTGGTAACTTGCAGAGGGCAATTGTTAGCAATGAGTATAGCTACCCCTGCTCTCTTCTTGTCACAAGGTGCAGCATATGCTGTGGGGAACCTCCTCCTAGCAAACTGGAATGAGCCAGAAGCGTCATGATGGGTCTCCTGTATAAAAGCTATGTCTGCATTTGAGGACCTAAGTTCCTGTAAAGCTAGTCTTCGTTTGACATTTGAGTTTAAACCCTTAACGTTTATAGATACTATACTGGTCATGATCGGGATCTAGAATGGGCAAAGTCAAATATATCTTAATGATCTGGATCCTACCCCCTGTCATCTGCCAGGGCGTCTCCAGTCCTGTAAGGTGGAACTCAGCCAGCTTGCTCCATACAGCCCTAAGGAGATCAGTGCACACCATGTCAGTCAGACAACTATAGTACAAGTTGAGGAAACACAAGAGGGAGAGGGAGGGACAACAAACAACATAAAGATGCAATACATACAAATTTGTCAACAATAACATCACAAAATTGGGTTTCCCGGATATCAAAAAGAGAAAAAAAGGAAAAACCGTGGCTGAGTATAGATATGTAATACCAAAAATGAAAATAAAGTTATCCGCCTCTAGAACTAATCCCGCTCTAGGATTTGGGAACACTCTATGGGGTCTGCAAACCCAGGAGTGAAACAAAGTTCCCGAATTGCAATGGAAAAAAAAACAGAAAAAATTTGGAAAAATTCAAAAATCCAAAAGAGTCGGACTTTGTGCACGACTGCTCCCCGCAGCCATTATTCACAAGTACTGTTCAATGTGGCCAAAATAAACTGCTCTCTGTGCCCAAGATGGTCAGACGCTTCACCGTCTATCTTCTGTGGGTGGATCCGCCTTCTTCTGGCTTGAGGAAATTTGGAGACGGAGGTGATCGTCGTCTTTTTGATGTGATACGGCTCCAGACAGCTGGTGGTGGAGGTTGCATGGGAGTTAATTCCCAGTTGGGCATTTTCGGTGTAGGGATCTTCAGAATTTCACAGAAGTGGGGTAAATCTGCTGAGACCTTGATTGTAGCAGAGCGACCATCCCTTCTGGCTGTAAGGCTTAGGGGAATCCCCATCTATAAAGGATTTGGTTTTCCCTCAAAATGTCCAAGAGGGGCCTGAGCATTCTCCTTTTTTGCAGGGTGACCAGGGCTGTATTTGGCCTTCGTGCTGCCCTAGGCACTTTAAGTGGTCACGCCCCTTAGTGACAACGTAAAACTATGAGTTTTCACACACGACATCTGTTTAAGGCAGATCTACTCTGTAAAACACTTGAAAAAGTATAAATGAGAAATGAAGGGCACTAACCCACCCAATGGGGATCACCACAGGCACATCAAAACATAGCATGAGTATAAAATATTCCCACCACACCGTACCCACTTACAGTCTTATGAAAACGTTTGGGCACCCCTATTAATGTTAACCTTTTTTCTTTATAACAATTTGGGTTTTTGCCACAGCTATTTCAGTTTCATATATCGAATAACTGATGGACTGAGTAATATTTCTGGATTGAAATGAGGTTTATTGTACTAACAGAAAATGTGCAATCCGCATTTAAACAAAATTTGACCGGTGCAAAAGTATGGGCACCCTTATCAATTTCTTGATTTGAACACTCCTAACTACTTTTTACTTACTTACTAAAGCACTAAATTGGTTTTGTAACCTCATTGAGCTTTGAACTTCATAGGCAGGTGTATCCAATCATGAGAAAAGGTATTTAAGGTGGCCTCTTGCAAGTAGTTCTCCTATTTGAATCTCCTATGAAGAGTGGCATCATGGGCTTGTAGGGGGTGGGCAGACCCCCTACAAAGGAAGCATAGTTAACCCGGAAATGTTATTAATAAAAATGTTTTATTTGTATATACATGTGTATTGTGTTAGGGCACACCTAGTGGCCGGGTGGGACGGCTGTCACCACAGTGGGGAGGAGGAGCGGGTAGAAACAAGGGGAGGAGTGAGTAATGGTGAAAAGGAAAGGAAAAGATCAGGAGAGCAGTTTTTTCTCGGGGACGGGAGCGGAGCAGCAGAGCCGGGGCAGGGTGTGGGAGCTGGAAACCAGGGAAGCCGGAGAGACCAGGAGCGGGGCGGAACCTCAGAGAGTGAAACAGTCCGGTGTGGGTCCGGGCTGCGGGTAGCCAGAAGTGGGAGCCGGGCGAAGAGGAGTAGTCAGGCACATCCCCACTGGAGGGGACGCAAGGGCAGGCTTCCCCCAGCTAACGAAGCGTTTCATCACCTTTATTGCCTTGTTTGGGACTTTGTGAAGAACAAAAGAATGTTTGTTCATTGCATTGAACCCTGCCTGAAGAGTGTTTGTGCGCCGGACAGCATCTGCAACACCACCACACTCTGCCCCACCACGACATCTCCTGTCCCAATAGTGACGGCGGGGCCAGGGGTAAGCCCGATAGCAAGGGCCACGACTACAAGGCCGGAGGCACCCCTGGCACCCCGTTACATGTGGCGTAGTCGGTAGGATGCGGATTCCATGCCAGGGACCCAAGAAGCCGGAGATCAAGTGGTGCCTAGGGCACAGGATCCGGACTATGGGAGAAGATTTCCAGTCCCATGGTGGGAAGAAGAAACAGTGCCTGCAGCGTTGGACCGGGCACAAGATGGCGGCAAGATGGCCGTCGTCTGTGAGGAAGAAGAAAGCACGCGAAAAGTTGGCGCCAAAAGAAGAGCCTGGGGCTGGCCGGTGCCGAAAAAGAAGTTCGGAGTACTCCGCCCAAAGAGGGGAGGTGTCGGTCCCAGGGCACGTACGAAGATATGCGAAGTGGGCGGTGTTGCAAGAAGAAAGAAGTACCGCCGCGGAGGGGTCGACCTGAAGTGTGAGACTGGGGGTGGAGCATGCCCAAGAGCGGGAAAAGCAAGCCCGCCTCCATTTCCTCCAGCTTCTCCACCGACCCTGACGCCTTTACCTGAGACTCCTTCTCCAAGCAAAATGGAAAATGCCGAGGGACGACCCCCTGCGCCTGGCCTAGAGAGGAGTTACCCGAAGCAGAGTGTGGCTACGCCTGCGGAGGGATTCCCTGCCCATCTGCCGGCTGTACCCGGAGGACCGGGAAGAGCCACGAAAGTGACTTGGGTGACCACATGGGACGCCCTGACCGGAGCGACTACCACAGAGGTCCGGGCGACCTATACCGCCCAACTACCGTCAGGGAGCCGGATGCTGGGGGCCCCATACCCCTGCCCGGAGGTACCCCCGCCAGCCACGGTGGGATCTGCGACACTTAGTCGAGCTCTGTCTCTGGAGGAAATCAACGCCCGGACGCTGGAGAAAGACGAGTGGGGCTTCTACTGGGACCCAGTTCCACCGTCAACACTACCAACCCGAAAGTCTCCGTCACCTGAGCCGGACCCAGTACAAGAGCGGCTGCTCGCCGAGACCATCGCCCGGGAGATGATGGTGGGTTCCGGGGGCGAGGAGTTTGAGCACCAGTACACCACCGGAGTGGTGGTCAAATTCAATCAAAAAGAGGGGTACGGCTTCATCCGGGATGGCGAGACCGGAGATGACTACTTCTACAACCGGGTCCATCTAGACACAGAAGGCCTCCCACAGCGCCTTCACACCCTGTACCAAGGCGAGAAGGTACGGTTCCTGAGGGAAGTGGGTTGCCGGGGCCTGTTTGCGGTCGGGGTAACCCGAATGCCCACCGCACAAGAAGCTGCTCGGTGGCAGCAGGAAGTAGAATGGGAGGAATATCAGAACCAACGAGCACAGCGACGCCCGGTATTAGCCGAGACCTCCCATCCACAACGTACCTTGGCTGTAGCTCCGGCAGTCATGCCCGGGCAGAGTACCGATCCGGAGAAAGGAACCCCGCCGGTGCTGACGATCAACCAGCACATCACTACCCATCCGGTCATTGTTATGGGCAGCCCGCCGTCGTCCCGAGCAGCGACCCCATCACCCCCATCGGGGGCTGAGGAGCCAAAGCCGGAGGCCGAAACCGCGGAACAACCCAGCAGCTATGAGCTGTTCCGGAGGCTGCGCCGGATGCCCGGGCAGTCCTTGTCCGAGTACATACAAGCCCAGAGAGAGGAGTGGCAACGGGCCTACCATCCGGAGTAATCGCCAAGGCCGGAAGATTGTGGGCTTGTTTTTTTGTTTGAAGACCGGTATTGTTTTAGACCGGCAGAAGTTTCATTGTTGATCATCGTTCCAGCTGTCCAGCCCGGAGAGAGAGCCTGCTGCTGGACTGAGCCAGGGGCTCCTCCGTGTCGCAGAAAAGAAGAGGTTTTATTTGTGTTCCTGCTGTTAACAACCACGACCGGGAGTGCTGCCAAGCCTCCGGGCACCACCAAGACCGGGAGCTTCCGGGAGGAACTCCGGGCGCTGGACTGGGGCACCCTCTTTCGGGCACCCTCCTGTGGACAGGTTCGCAGTTTTACTGAACATGTTTTTGCCTAGTTTTAAAAAAAAAATGTGATTTTTAGATGGGAGCCTTGCCGGGAGGCTCAGGCTTTAAGAGGGGAGGTATGTAGGGGGTGGGCAGACCCCCTACAAAGGAAGCATAGTTAACCCGGAAATGTTATTAATAAAAATGTTTTATTTGTATATACATGTGTATTGTGTTAGGGCACCCCTAGTGGCCGGGTGGGACGGCTGTCACCACAGTGGGGAGGAGGAGCCGGCAGAAACAAGGGGAGGAGTGAGTAAGGGTGAAAAGGAAAGGAAAAGATCAGGAGAGCAGTTTTTTCTCGGGGACGGGAGCGGAGCAGCAGAGCCGGGGCAGGGTGTGGGAGCTGGAAACCAGGGAAGCCGGAGAGACCAGGAGCGGGGCGGAACCTCAGAGAGTGAAACAGTCCGGTGTGGGTCCGGGCTGCGGGTAGCCAGAAGTGGGAGCCGGGCGAAGAGGAGTAGTCAGGCACATCCCCACTGGAGGGGACGCAAGGGCAGGCTTCCCCCAGCTAACGAAGCGTTTCATCACCTTTATTGCCTTGTTTGGGACTTTGTGAAGAATAAAAGAATGTTTGTTCATTGCATTGAACCCTGCCTGAAGAGTGTTTGTGCGCCGGACAGCATCTGCAACACCACCACACTCTGCCCCACCACGAAATCTCCTGTCCCCATAGTGACGGCGGGGCCAGGGGTAAGCCCGATAGCAAGGGCCACGACTACAAGGCCGTAGGCACCCCTGGCACCCCGTTACAGGCTCATCAAAACAACTCTCAAATGTATGGGGATCCCGGGAGTGATGGTATGGAGCAGCTAGATGTTAGTCCTCCCCTCCGTGGGTAGGGGGTTGGTTGTCCCGGGGCCCAGTGATGAGGTGGGAGATGCAGGGCTTGGTGGGCGCAGGGACGCGGGGGCAGCGCTGTGTCTTGCGGCACTGTGGTACTCACTCAGCCTGAGACGATGACACAGTTCTCGGTAAAACACACGGCTGGAAAGACGGTTCCCACGGACGGCTGCACTTGCTTTTCCCCAGTAGTTGACGGTGACGGTCCCTTTTCCTGCACCTAAGATGATGATGGTTGCGATGGGTTCCCACCGGTAACCCACTCCCCGGCTTGGATATGGGCCGGAGGAGCCCTACTTTGCCCGCAGGCACTGGCCCTGAGAAACTGGTGCCCTGGCTGTGGCGGTGTCTCTCTGTTACGGTTGGACTGTTGCCTTCAATCGGGACTTGGTTGTTGGGAGACAGTCGTCCCCTTCACTGACGGATTTGGCAAATTATGGTGACTCCTAGCCTTGCCGGGATCCGAAAGGCCCCTGCCCTGGTGCTGACTGTTCTTCGTATACTGCTCCAGACCGCCGTGTCACCACCCGTCCGCGGTCCTTCCAGCAACCTCCGAGCAGTCCCCCTGCAGACTATCACCGCCGTCTGCTGACCTTGCTGTCACTGTCCGGGGCACACACCCGGACCAACTTCAGGCTTTACAAACTGTCACTACTCCTACTTTCCTCCTTTTACACTTCCTTCTACTTCACTCCTCTAAACTCATCTTCTTGTTTACTCCTTCACTTCCCTAGCTTAACTGCCTGGTTTTCCCGCCTCCAGAGCTGTGAACTCCTCGGTGGGTGGAGCCAACCGCCTGGCCCACCCCCTGGTGTGGACATCAGCCCCTGGAGGACGGCAACAAGGATTTTAGGTTAGCCTAGGTGTTCCTAACTGGGGTGTAGGGTGTGGTGGTATTATGACCTGTGACCCCTGGCTTGCCCAGGGCGTCACATCAGCCTCTCTTCCCCCAAGTCTCCCGCAGTATCAGCCTCTCTTCCCCCAAGTCTCCCCCAGTATCAGCCTCTCTTCCCCCAAGTCTCCCCCAGTATCAGCCTCTCTTCCCCCAAGTCTCCCCCACTATCAGCTTCTCTCCTTCTACCTTATGCGCAGATCTCCAGTCTGCATTAAAGACACCCAAACACTCCTTATGAATCTTCAGCTCTGCGAGCACTTACCTGCTCCAGTGTCCGCCACCATCTTCCTGGCTCACTTGAGTATCCTCTTCTGACACAGGCTTCCATCGCATCGTCCTCCGCGGCGTCCTGCTGTGAGCTCTGCATGTGATGTCCACACAGCATTAGATGCAGCACTGAGGAAGGAGCTGATTGGTGCGCACCTGTGACCCTGGAAGTGCAAGGGTCGGCAGTTCCGGGGTCAATCAGCTCCCTGTGCCCGGCCGCCGCTGTTTGTCTGCATTTGCGTCTTAATTGACGTGGATACAAATAAATGGAGGTGCGCCTCTCCCTCCCCTCCCCCCTCCAAAAACACAGCGCATTTTATCGACTGTCTAACGGAGAGGGGGAGGATGTGTAAAAAAAAAAAAAAATTATAAAAAAAAAAAATTATTTATTTTTTTGCTGCCAGAGGGTGCCGCCCCCCTCAACCTGCCGCACCAGGCATGGGACCACGGGTGCCTAGTGGTATATACGGCCCTGAGGGTGACCCAGGAGAGGTCTAGTAGAAGTTGGAGAGGGTGACCCTCATGTTCTATGGCACGTAATTTTCTAGCTTGTAACATGACCTCTTCTTTGATTTTGTAGTCAGTGATGCAGCAAGTAACATCTCTGGGTGTCTGGGATGCACCTTTTGGTCTGAGGGCTCTGTGCGCTCTATCCATGCTGATCTTGTGAGATGGAGGAGCTTTCAAGATTTTATTACATATGATCTGTAGGACCGCAAATAGGTTTTCCTCTCCATTTTTTTCTGGAAGGCCCCTGCCTCTAATCTTATGGCAGCGCCACCTTTTGTCCAAATCCTGTAGGTGTCTTTGGTACTCACAGAGGGTATCATGCTGCGCTGCTATGCCGCCCCCGTGCCAGCAGCTGAGCTGCTCGGATCCGGATCTTTTGCCAGGAGATGCAGATTTGGTGCAGGAATATGGTGTATAAATTTCAGCACCAAGTCTGCATCTCTTGGCAAAAAACCCTCACAAAAATGGTTTTGACGCTGTTTCAGGGCAGTTTTCTGCCAAGAGATGCAAATTTGTGCTTAAATGTCTGCGTTCAGTGCATCATGGCGGGGCACCATCCCACTTGTTTTGTTTCCCTTATTTTCTATCCTTCCCTTTTCTTTGATTGACAGCTCCAGTTTCATAGAGCCACATAAGGGCAAAGACAGTAGGAAAACAATTAGGTGGGAAAGTGTAATTCAAGGATTAGCCCCGCCATGATGAACCGAGCACCTGTACTTTGGTTTGAACAGTCATTCACTGCTGATGTGGCGCCCTAGGACCTGGCCGCCACAGCAGCATTGCCCTCCCAAAGGGTTAATGCTGAGCCTGGAGGTAATTGGGAGATCCATTGGCCAGCAGGTTTAACACCCAACACAGTTCTCCCTCCGGCCAGCAGGGGGAGCTCTGAACCTGGAATTCCAGGGAGCCTTCCTCTACCTGACCAGAGGGAGGAAGTGCAGCCAGTCTGCAGGGAGTAGTGGAAGTGAACAGACGCAGAGTGAGCTGTCCTGTGAATCTGGGGCCTAGAGCTGGAGCAGCTTGGCCCAGAGAAGCAGGAATAGCTGAGAGGCAGCAGAGAGAGACTCAGACATCGGAGTCTGTGGTTGCCAGGGTATAAAATCCGCCCCTGGTAGCCGAGTCCGAAGGGCAGGAGAGCTGCAAGCCCCTGGCCCAGAAACATCCAAGGTACAGCTGCAGCATCAGGGCCCGGTGTGGACTCCAGCGGAGAAGCACCAGAGAGAGGGTCTGCGCAGCCACCTACAGAAAGAAGGGACGTGCCATCGGTCCCAGCAGCAAAGAGGGCCATTGCTGGATTCAGAGAAGCAGGGTCCTATCATCACAAAGCAAAGTACAGGAGTAGGCCTCATACTCAGCTGGCCAGAAAGATCATCCCAAGTACTTCCAGGCCGACCGGATCCCCATCACCACCTGTAACGGTCTCCCAGGACTGGACTGTTCCCAGAGTAAAAGAGGAGAAGGTAAAGAGACTGTTGTTTGTGCCTGGTTCTTTCCTCGCCTGTCGGCCCTGCACCGTGTTAGCCACACAACACCATAGACTTTCACGGGCACCAACTGTATCCCGGGGCATCGCTCCACCTGTGGGGAGCAGTAACATCATAGCTGCCATAACATCACCCCGGAGTTCTCCCATAGCAGCGGCGGCTTAATAGCCGCATACCACAGGTGGCGTCACGAACATTAACTTCAACTCATCAGCCACATATTCAACTGACACCCACCAGGGCCACGGAGCCGGGCCCAGCCACCACTGACTACCACCGGACTAGTCCGGCCCGGCACCGGGTGTCCCCTAGCCCTGGGGTGGGCGAGTTAACTTTTGGCGTCACGAACAGGATTTCGTGCCCGGTTCCACCGGGTACTGTGCGCCTGAATAATTGCGCTTTAAAGACTGTGTTACTGCGTGTTTCACTGTTTGAAAACTGCCGCCGCCATTATCCTCACTGAGCGCAGGAAGAAGGGGGGCGTGCCTGACAAAGAGCGCGAAGGGAGCGCGCCATCAGAGCAGAGCGCTGTTAACCCCGCGCGACCCGGAAGGAAATTTGAAAAGTGAACGGAGCCTGGTAAGGTTCACTAAGGGGGAGGAAGATGTCCGACGCAGAGGGAGGGCAGGTGGCTGCCATAGCCCGAGACGCCGCAGCGCCCGCCGAAGCGATCCCTGTCGCCGTCGCCCCATCCCCCGCTGTAGCGCCGGTAATGCCGATCACCATGCCGTACATACCGGGCGCAGAATGGCTGCCGCAGTATTCCGGGGAGTCCCATACCTTGAGCGACTTCAGAGAAAGCCTGCACAGCTTATTCCGGGTGTATCCGCTGACTGAGAGCCAGAAGGTGGGCATATTAATGGGACAGCTAGCCGGCGCAGCCCAGCGTGAAGTGAAGTCCTGGCCTGATACAGATAAAGGGACAGTAACCCAGATACTGGCCAAGCTAAAGAGTACTTTTGACACCCGCACCGCAGCAGAGATAAAGATGAGATTCTTTGGGTGCAAGCAGCGGCCCACAGACAGCATAAGGGACTATGCCTTAAACCTGCAGGAGGCCCTGAAAGCGGTTAAACAAGTGGACCCAGAGAGTGTACGTGAAGAACACAAACTCCTAACTGAGCAGTTCATAGAGGGGCTCCTGTCAGATGCCCACAGGACCCAGCTGCGTATCATGGTCCTGCAGAACCCTGCTCTGGACTTTGCAAAGTTTAAGGACCAGGCCATCCGGGTACTGAGAGAATCTACACCGAATGACCCAGTGCCCCTCCGGCCTCTTGCTATCACGTACCCCGGGGTGGTGCCTGCAACACGAGCCACTGCAGGGGCTGAGGCGCAGTCCCTGGATAAGGATCCCACTGCAGAGCTCAGACAGCAGTTCCAGGAGCTGACCAAGACTGTAGCTGCCCTTGCCAAGATCGTGCAGTCCCTACAAGTGACCCCATCGCCTGCAAAAATCGAGTTGGCCTCCAGCCCAGATGACGTCCCATGGATGCGACAGAGGAGGGTTCCGCCGACCCGAGGCAGAGACACAGACCGGTATGATTCAACGGGACAACCGATCTGCCGCCGCTGCAGCCAGGCGGGCCACATTGCACGATACTGTCCTTTAAATGGGCCGAGCCTGGGGCCAGGAGCCGACCCCCAGGTGTAAGGAAGCCCGGCTCAACCCCCAGCCGCAGCAAGTATGTGGGAGGACGACCGGTCCTTCCTATTGTGCTGGATGGGATCCCTTTGAATGCCCTCCTGGATACTGGGTCCCAGGTAACGACCATCCCCTATAAACTGTACAAAAGATATTGGGCTGATTCAGACATTGACCATGGCCCAGATGATGATTTAACAATTGTGGCCAGTAATGGTCAGCCCTTACCTCAAATTGGGTATAAAGAAGTAACCATTAAAGTGGGGCGGGTGGAATTGCCATGTCAGGGGATGATAATTGTAGATATTGATCGCAAAGAATCTGACCCGCTGGTAACCATTGGTACAAATGTGATAGAAAATTGTATTGCCGAAGTGATAATTTTGTTGCAGCAGGCGTCTGAAACTGCCAGCTCCGGGCAGCAGCGTGCCCTACAGAGGGAGATCAGAGCCCTGATGAGGAGGCAGCAGGTGGAGCTGGCCGGAGGAGAAATTGGCAGTGTGAGGGTAAGTGACCCCCTACCCATTGCAATACCCCCAAGAAGTGAAATGTTGATATGGTGTCGGGCAGCAATAGGCCTCAAGGGTCAGGATTACCATGCCTTGGTAGAACCGGTGTATTCCGACAGTAGGCCTGGAGTCCTGATAGCCAGAGGGGTAGCAGACGTCCGCAAGGGGAGAGTGCCCATCCGTGTCCTGAATTGTGGGGAGGAGGAAGCCAAATTGCCCCGGTACGCCACTGTAGCAAAACTGTACACTGTCAGCAACAACACCATCAAAGCAGTGGAACCCTTGATCCCGTCCGACCAGGCGGAAGACAAGGGCTCCAAGGGGCAGCTGGAAGACTGGTGCCAAAACTTACATGTGGGCACCGACTCCACCCCCTCACACCAAAAGAATGGGGTTTACCGGGTGGTACAGGAGTACGAGCGGGTCTTCAGCAAACACCCCCTAGATTTTGGGCAGGTGAAAGGGGTTAAACATCAAATCCCCACGGGTGATCATCCTCCCGTTAAAGAGAGATACCGCCCTGTACCCCCCGCACAGTATCAGCGTGCCAAAGAAATGTTACGGGAAATGAAGGAGGCTGGGGTTATCAGAGATAGTTGTAGCCCCTGGGCAGCTCCACTAGTGCTCGTAAAGAAAAAGGATGGTACAATGAGAATGTGTGTAGATTACAGGCAAATTAACCGCATTACACATAAAGATGCTTATCCCCTACCCAGAATAGAGGAGTCACTAACAGCCTTAAAGTCAGCTAACTATTTCTCCACCTTGGATCTCACCAGTGGGTATTGGCAGGTTCCCGTGGCAGAGGCGGACAAGGAGAAGACTGCATTCACGACGCCGATGGGCCTCTGCGAGTTCAACTGCATGCCATTCGGGCTCTGCAACGCCCCAGGGACATTCCAACGGTTGATGGAGTGCTGCTTGGGCCACCACAACTTCGAAACCGTGCTGTTGTACCTGGATGACGTCATAGTCTACTCCAAGACTTATGAAGACCACCTGAAGCACTTAGCAGAAGTGTTCGAGTCTTTGTCAAAATATGGCCTGAAGATCAAGCCGTCCAAATGTCACCTCTTGAAGCCAAAGGTACAGTACCTGGGTCATGTGGTCAGCGCAGAAGGTGTGGCACCTGATCCGGAGAAAGTCACCGTAATCAAGGACTGGCCAAGACCCACCACGGTAAAGGAGGTGCGGCAGTTCCTTGGGCTGGTGGGCTACTACCGAAGGTTCATTGATGGTTTCACCAAGATAGCAGCGCCCCTTCAAGATCTCCTGGTGGGCCAGCCAAAGCAGGCTAAGAAGCAGAGCCCTCCATTTGAATGGAGCAGCCAACTAGAAACCTCCTTTGTCCAGCTGAAAGGGGCTCTCACGGGAGAAGAAATTCTGGCCTACCCTGACTACAGCCAGCCGTTTGTACTGTATACAGACGCCAGCAACGTGGGCCTGGGAGCCGTTTTGTCCCAGGTGCAGGGAGGCAGGGAGAAGGTGATAGCGTACGCCAGTAGGAAGCTTCGGCCCACAGAAAGGAATCCAGAAAATTACAGTTCCTTCAAGCTGGAGTTCCTCGCTATTGTTTGGGCAGTGACTGAACGCTTCAAACACTATCTGGCGTCGGCCAAGTTCACCATCTTCACGGACAACAATCCGTTGACACACCTGGCAACAGCCAAGTTAGGGGCGTTGGAACAGCGATGGATGGCCCGGCTGTCTAACTTTGACTTTACCATCAAGTACCGGGCTGGCAAGAAGAATAACAATGCTGATGCGCTGTCCAGAATGCCTCACTTACCCGAATCTGGAGAAGACCTGGATGAACTCGAAGAGATAGAGTTACCGGCTTTCCATCATCAGGGCGTTTCCCAATGTGAGCATGCTGTGGGAGTGAAGCGCTCGAGCCAACACGAGGTCCCGGTTAACCCATTACTCCACCATAATTGGGAAGAGACACAGAACGGTGACCCGGCGGTGCGATTGGTCAAAGAAAAGCTAGCACAAGCTGAGACTCATCTTGGTCCAGATGCTCCAGAAGAAGCCCAGCAGTTGTGGAAAGAGAGGGGACGACTGTTCACCTACCAAGGCAAGCTCTGCAAGAGACACGTCAACTGGCGAACAAATGAACTTGTCTGGCAGATCGTGGTTCCGCAGAGGGATGCTCCAATGGTCCTAGCAGCTTATCATGATAACGCAGGCCACTTTGGGTGGAAGAAGTTGGAGGCCCTACTCCGTGATCGGTTCTATTGGGTGCACATGAGAAAGGTGATCGAGAAGTGGTGCCGAGACTGTGGCCCGTGTAACCTGAGGCGGAAGGATGATGCCAGCCAAAGGTCTCCCCTACAGCCAATTGTTACGAAGCAGCCCCTGGAGTTGGTGGCCCTGGACCACGTGAAGTTAACACCAAGCCGGTCAGGCTATGTGTACGCCCTCACAATT
The DNA here is from genome assembly GCF_048569485.1 of Anomaloglossus baeobatrachus. Lineage (NCBI taxonomy): Eukaryota > Metazoa > Chordata > Amphibia > Anura > Aromobatidae > Anomaloglossus > Anomaloglossus baeobatrachus. The sequence goes on along the minus strand of NC_134356.1, from coordinate 280,272,474 downwards.
GTGGACCATTACTCTCGTTTCCTGGTAGTAGTGCCTGTGAAGGACCAGACAGCCAGAACAGCAGCTAAAGCGTTCCAGGCATCCTTTTGCCGGCCTCACGGTTATCCGGAAAGGGTACTGACCGATCAAGGCCCTGCGTTCGAGGCGGAGGTGTTCCAAGAGTTTTGTAACATGTACGGTTGTAAGAAAATCAGAACAACACCGTACCACCCCCAAACCAATGGACTGTGCGAGAAAATGAACCATGTGGTTATTGATATGCTGAAGACTCTACCTCTGGAAGAAAGGAACCAATGGCCAGAGAAGCTGCCAGATCTGGTCGACCTGTACAACCATATCCCAGTAAATTCGACCAACTGCAGCCCCGCTTACCTGATGCGAGCCAGACCTGGCAGGTTGCCTGTAGACTTTGAGATGGGGACTGTGTCGCCTGAGGCGGTTCAAGAAATAGAGGATTGGGATACAGAACGGCAGCAGCAGTACCGTAAGGTCCAGGAATGCGTAGAGAGGAGCCTGTCTCAAGCCAGAACAAGACAAGAGCAGCAGTACAATCAAACGGCCCCAGCAACTCCCTTAGCACCTGGAGAACAAGTCCTCAAGAAGAAGCGGAGGACGCATAAATTGGATGATCAGTGGGAGAACGAGCCCTACACCATTATCCCCTCCAACTTTGACAACAGTAAGGTGTGCCTCATAAGCAAGGACGAAGGCAAGACTTGTCAAGCAATATCCAGAGACCGCCTGAAGACGTGCCCTGAGCGGTGCAAAGTTCAAAGGGAAGTGGAGGAAGTTCGAGAAGAAGGGGAAGAGATGATACAAACGATCCTCGGCAAATTCCCCAAGACTTGGACCCGCATAAATGGTGCCGTAGTGGTACCGGTCCTGACGTTCCCACAGTTGGTCGAGCCAGAAACAGAACAGGTTCCGGATCCACCCAAAGAACCGTCCGCCCCGACACGCGGTGACACGCCAGCAGTGGAACAGGAGGATCAACCCCCTGTCAGTGGTGAACCTGTCATACCCTTGGCGACTCCTAGACCACATAGGCAATCATCATGCATACCTATTGGGGTTAGGCCTACCGGTAGTGCTGAGATAGGAGACACACTAAGTAGTCAGGGACAAACACCAGAGCTACGCAGGTCTCAACGCAGCACTCGGGGACAACCCCCTCTAAGGTATAGGGAATCAACTATATAAAGAAAGAGTATTTATTAGGATGTAAATAGTTATGTGAAAAGTCTGTAATGTCGTGTACAAAATGTTTTTTTTGTGATTGCGAAAATGGACAATTGGGCCACTGGACTATGGGTGGCCAACACCTAAATTGTTTATAGTTAGCACCAGTGTGCTCAACACCCCTGAAGAAAAACCCGTCCGGCGTGCATAGAGTGGGGTCATCAATGCTCTGACGCACGCCCAGAGCCTACGTTGGGGGTTTGATCGCGGCGGGTCCCCCATGGAGCAGTGTAATGGACACCCGGCAGGGAGCCACACTGGACTCTTATAGTACTGTCTGAAGTTGTAACGTTAAAAATAATGTGCCTCCCATATTGGGATGAAATGTATGACATGTTATGTTTTGTTTCCACAGTCCGGGAGTACTGAATTTAACTAAGGGGGAGTGTGGCGCCCTAGGACCTGGCCGCCACAGCAGCATTGCCCTCCCAAAGGGTTAATGCTGAGCCTGGAGGTAATTGGGAGATCCATTGGCCAGCAGGTTTAACACCCAACACAGTTCTCCCTCCGGCCAGCAGGGGGAGCTCTGAACCTGGAATTCCAGGGAGCCTTCCTCTACCTGACCAGAGGGAGGAAGTGCAGCCAGTCTGCAGGGAGTAGTGGAAGTGAACAGACGCAGAGTGAGCTGTCCTGTGAATCTGGGGCCTAGAGCTGGAGCAGCTTGGCCCAGAGAAGCAGGAATAGCTGAGAGGCAGCAGAGAGAGACTCAGACATCGGAGTCTGTGGTTGCCAGGGTATAAAATCCGCCCCTGGTAGCCGAGTCCGAAGGGCAGGAGAGCTGCAAGCCCCTGGCCCAGAAACATCCAAGGTACAGCTGCAGCATCAGGGCCCGGTGTGGACTCCAGCGGAGAAGCACCAGAGAGAGGGTCTGCGCAGCCACCTACAGAAAGAAGGGACGTGCCATCGGTCCCAGCAGCAAAGAGGGCCATTGCTGGATTCAGAGAAGCAGGGTCCTATCATCACAAAGCAAAGTACAGGAGTAGGCCTCATACTCAGCTGGCCAGAAAGATCATCCCAAGTACTTCCAGGCCGACCGGATCCCCATCACCACCTGTAACGGTCTCCCAGGACTGGACTGTTCCCAGAGTAAAAGAGGAGAAGGTAAAGAGACTGTTGTTTGTGCCTGGTTCTTTCCTCGCCTGTCGGCCCTGCACCGTGTTAGCCACACAACACCATAGACTTTCACGGGCACCAACTGTATCCCGGGGCATCGCTCCACCTGTGGGGAGCAGTAACATCATAGCTGCCATAACATCACCCCGGAGTTCTCCCATAGCAGCGGCGGCTTAATAGCCGCATACCACAGGTGGCGTCACGAACATTAACTTCAACTCATCAGCCACATATTCAACTGACACCCACCAGGGCCACGGAGCCGGGCCCAGCCACCACTGACTACCACCGGACTAGTCCGGCCCGGCACCGGGTGTCCCCTAGCCCTGGGGTGGGCGAGTTACTGACATAGTTCCTTTAAGGTAGTTAATGATGAAGGTATAGTGAAGGAGACGCAGTGGTAGCAGTCATAACTGGGCCTTGGTGGCTCCTCAGCCACACTGCCTCTACCATGTATGAAGACGCCAGCATTAAAATTAAGAGCATGTTACAGATTTTACATTGTGGGCCTGGGAGCTCAAGTTACATTTTTGGTTAGATGTTATGTCATTATATATGTTATTATTTTTCATTTCGCAGATAAGTTGATCATGTTTTGTCTTGTGTTTCAATGCTTACTGTAGGTTTAATAAATCTTTTTATCTTCTGTAGATGTACAGTACCAGTTCTTTTAATTCTATGTTCTGTATAACCCTACCCTCACCACTGATTGGCAACTTTCTTCTTATGGACAGTGTACACAGAAAACTGCCAATCAGTGGTGGATCAGAGTTAAGGCCCCGTCACACACAGAGAAAAATGTTTGGCAGATCTGTGGTTGCAGTGAAATCATGGACATATTGTTCCATTATTACATAGCCACAAACCTGGCACTGATTGTCCACAATTTCACTGCAACCACAGATCTACCGCAGATTTATCTCTGTGTGTGACAGGGCCTTTATACAGAGCTCAAGAAAATGGAGCACTACATAGCAACAGGTTTACTAGCCATCTAGTGATAAATAATATCCTGCTGATAAAACATTGATTTTATCAAATTTGAAGAAAGCAAGTGACAATTTTCTGGAATCAGGGTCTCTGCTACTACCTCATGCTGCTCTCAAATTAGGTAGAAAACCTGGTGACAGATTCTCTTTGAGACAACTTTTGTCTTTATGCAATATTATATTATATGGAATTTTTGAATGGACTTATTTCTATACACCAGAGCTAAGAGGCTTTATCAAGCAGGGGGTTTTGTGCCATTGGATTCAGGCCTATGTAATGCATTTGAATGTTATATCATCTTCTACAAATGTCAGGCTGGCTGCAGCTTAAACTTTATACTAAGTTTATTGCTTTGATGTTAGGAGCTGAACTAGTGTTGAGCGATTAGTTAACTATTCATACTCACTATGCTGTTAACGAGTACTGTCCGCTACTCGCATATTCGTTACGAGTAGCGAGCGCAATGTAAGTCAATGGGTAATACTCGCTAATTAGCGAGTAACCCGAAAGCCGTACTATTTGCTACTCGCATGAAAAGTACGGCTTTCAGGTTACTACTTAGCAAGTATTTCACATTGACTTACATTGTGCCCGCTACATGTAACAAATATGAGAGTAGTGGACAATACTTGTTAACGCATAGCGAATACGAATAGTTAGCTCAACACTAAGCTGAACCCATGTAAGAAGGTCATTGCTGAAAAGTGATAGCATTTTTCTGTGGTGATATAAGATGTCATCCAAAGCTTATGATCAGTGCATCAGTGGTCACACAAGTAATACCAGTGTATTCTCAAGAAGTGTAAGGAAGAAGTGAATGAAAAGCATGCAATTATATTTGTCTACAATTATTTCCCTCTTTTGCTTTTTGTAGACTTCCAGACTCTGTTTTTCTACGTGAAGACTGGTTTATTGATGAAGAAAAACACAGGAGACAACATTCTGTTTTAAGAAGAGTAAAGCGATTTTTAAGTGTTCACGAACATCCTGAGTCTCCTGTAAGAACTACCGTCAGTAGACAGGGAAGTGATGCATCAAATATGTTTTTCCCTACTGAACCAAGTTTTATTGGAAGTTACCATGATGTGTCTTCACGAAAATCTCACTTAACACATATGAAAAGACGTGAATCTGCTGATAAAAATGCAAAGGTGGGTACTCCTAGGGCAGATCTATCTGTTATTCGGGAAACTAGCAGATCAAATACGTCAGAGAGGCAGCCGTCTGGTGACAGCAGCAATCCACCTAACTCACCTCTACAAGTACCTCAAGTTATGGTTACTACAGCTGGTGAAACTACAGTAGTACAGAGTGATGCCAAGCTTCAGTCAACTCCTCACATCGACATATACAAACAAGAAAATGCAGAGCTCAGTCAGTATGAAGAGAAAAAGGATGACCAGAAACCTATGGAGAATGAGCAACACGTTTCAAAAAAGTTGCAAGTAAATGTACAAAAGGAGAAAGCAGAAAAGACACCCAAAGAACAGCAAAAATCTCCCTATAGGTGGAGTGAAACAGTGTTCCCCACGCAAAATGTTTTAACAAATGCACAACCTCAAAGGACATCATTACAAAATATCCCTCTTTCCTTGACTTTAGCTAATGAAGAACACTGCTCTACGACACACACCCCACATCATCGAGCTGAGGAAGTGTTGCACTTACTAGAACATATTAATGCCAAAGAAACTGATATAGTGGAGTTTCATGTTGAATAGAAAGTATATAACATACTATGGTTCTTGGACAATTTGGAGTCATTTTTACACCACACAAACATATTTTGAATATTAAAATGATTCTTTGTATCTTCTTTCCTCTTCATTGGTCTATGTAAAGGCATACAATGTAACTTATATATTACCTTCTATTAGACCAGGAGTGGGCAATTCATTTTCCAGAGGGGCCACGGACTGTTGTGGAGGGCTGAACCATAACGCTGAAATTAATTTTGTTCAATAGTAATGTTAACATATTGCTATTCATTTTATTTCTTAATGTCTAGTTGATCAAAGCCATATAATTTACCAGTTTATATAAAGTTTATAAAAAAAACCCAGTAAATCATACTGCTAGTATTCAGCTATTGTATTATGTCAAAAAATACCTATTCACTTTAAGTGACAAAATTTTAAAAACTTTTCATCTTTATTCGAATACATTAAAAGGGAGTTTTTTAGACCAAGACAAACATAACACCAACACACATAGTGAGCAATAACACATATAGTGAATGACCAAAAATAGTCTCAACCACTTTGCTGGAGACAGCTAGAGAGGTATAGAGTGGAAGACTCGCAGTACTTCCACCCGGAATAACATCAATATTCAAAAAAGAGGTGAGTAGGAAAGTATTCTATCCTTAGTCTTCCCCTCGCAAAAAGTGTCCCTGCCTGTCAATGGAGAACATCCTTAGTTAAACGATGCCCCCATTCCTCGGCGGCTCACCCTTAGAGGTCCCTTTTCTATCCCTCTCAGAAAAAATAAAGGCATCTCTAAATGTGGTAAAGACCACCAATACCTCTGGCACATAAAAAATACAATAATTTGATTTATACAGACTAGCAGTGTTTCAAAGAAACGGGCTATCCCTCAATAGTCTATCGCCTGCCTGACAATGGAGTACACCCTTATTTTTACGGTGCCCCCATTCCTCGGCGGCTTGCCCTAGGAAGACCCTATACTCCTGAAAAATAAAAAATAAATATAAATAGCAGTTCTTATTCAAGTACTGTTAGTGTTCAAAAAATTACAATAATTTTCTGACTCAGAATAAGCTCATAAATCTCAGGAATAGTACCATTATTCAAGGATTGGGCTTTTCCACTTATCTGCAAGTCTGTATCATGTGTGCTTAGAGAACGTCCATCAAATTCTTTTTACAGAGTCCATGTGATTTCATTTCATCTTTTCAGGATCTCATCATATCTCATCTCAACGCGTTTCACTCCATATAGATACACAACGGAGCTCGTTTTTTCAAGAAAGCATAATAGCCTTAGATGTTAAAGCCTCCAGGAATCAGAGCGGTGTGACACCAACACTGCTAGTCTGTATAAATCAAATTATTGTATTTTTTATGTGCCAGAGGTATTGGTGGTCTTTATCACATTTAGAGATGCCTTTATTTTTTCTGAGAGGGATAGAGAAGGGACCTCTAAGGGTGAGCCGCCGAGGAATGGGGGCATCGTTTAACTAAGGATGTTCTCCATTGACAGGCAGGGACACTTTTTGCGAGGGGAAGACTAAGGATAGAATACTTTCCTACTCACCTCTTTTTTGAATATTGATGTTATTCCGGGTGGAAGTACTGTTAGTCTTCCACTCTATACCTCTCTAGCTGTCTCCAGCAAAGTGGTTGAGACTATTTTTGGTCATTCACTAAATGTGTTATTGCTAACTATATGTGTTGGTGTTATGTTTGTCTTGGTCTAAAAAACTCCCTTTTAATATATTCGAATAAAGATGAAAAGTTTTTAAAATTTTGTCACTTAAAGTGAATAAGTATTTTTTGACATAATGCTGATTTGAGATACCTCCTAAAAACTTAGTTTCTGAGATTTTATTCAGCTATTGTACCATGGAGCTCACAGCTCACCCAAAAACAGTATAATGTTCACAGAGCCCCCCCCCCTCCCCACATCATTATTATGCCTGCACATACAATATGATGCCTCCACAGTCCCCAACACATTATGGTCCCACAGCCCCTCCGCCGCACGTAGTATGATGCCCATCACACATTATGATCCCCCACAGCCTGCCAAAATGTATGATCTAATTTACAGTATGATGGCCCTACACAGAATGATTCCCTAAACAAACCCACAATACTGTATGATCCCCAAAGCTTATTAACAGTGCAGGATGCCTAGCCTAGACCTTCACACAGTATGATCCCACACACAATAATGATCCCATAGCCTCATATACACAGGTTGAGGACCACTATAGCCTTCTATAGATTTCCACAGCCTCCCAACACAGTATGATGGCTACCACAGCCCCCTATACACAGTATGAGAGTGCCCACAGTCTTAAAAATGATTCCACACAGTATGATGGCCATCCCACACACCAAAAATGATGATTCCATACACAGAATGATAGTCCTCACTCAGTAAAATGGTCCCTCAATCCGCAAAACAATATGATTCCCCATATCCCCCTAACTAGGTATTATGACCTCCACACAGTATGATCTCCATACAACTCCCTATATACAGAATTATGATCCCCACAACCTCCAACACAGTATGATGGCCCCAACAGCCTCCTTTGCACATTATAATGGCTCCCATTGTTGACTACAGTCCACCAACACAGAAGGATAACCCCATAGTTTGATACCCCATAACACAGTATTATAGACACCAAAGCTACTTACTACCATACAGCATAATGTTGCCATCACAGCACCCCTAACAGCATCATCCCCAACAGTCCAGCACACATTATGATTACCCCACATATTCCACCAATGCAATTATAAAATATAAAAAACACTTCTCACCTCACCCCCTCTCCTTCATTCTGCTGCCCCAGTCCTTTCCCTGTGCAGAATGAGGCTCCACAGCAGATGAGATCTATTGATGTCAGATCTAGGATTCTATGTGCATTAGCACGATCCTGCTGGTCATAGCAATTGAAAATATCATCCTCAGTTCAGCTCAATGGGAAGAAAAACATTCCACGTGAAACTGGTGCCACAACGTTTTCCTGTTGGTCTTAGATTTTTTGTAATCAATGACTTCAGGCCCCATGTGTACTTGAACTCTGCTGTACCTAGAGCACAGTTCCAGATTATTTCATACATAATAATATGAGGACCCATCCATAATAATACTTAATAATAATATGTTGATTCCACAACATGTAGACATTGCTTAACACAATAAAGAAAATTTCATCCCAACTGCAAAACAACTTTCTATAGTTCCTAGTGGCCTTTTAACAGAATACTTTTGTGCCACTGTTCTAACATATCTAATTGGTCTAAGATATAAAGACATTTTTCATTTGTAGTGCCTTTGCTTATTAATGCTTGGTTGTGAACAGTTCAGGTATGAGAGGTCTGCAAATCACAACTGTTTTCTAAGTTTAATCAGAAGTTTACATACACTCTCTAAAAAGACACATCTGTATGTTTTTCTCACTATCCGACATGAAATCAGAATAAACCTTTCCCGTTTTAGGTAAATTAGTAACCAAAATTATTTATATTTGCTAAATGCCAGAATTATGAGAGAGGGAGAATGTTTTAATGCATTTTTATTACTTTCTGGAAAGTCAAAAATTTGCATACACAGAGTATTATGCCTTTAACCCCTTAACGACCTCGGCTGTAACATTATGTCCTAAGCCATATTGGCGGCTGCTGCGGGGAGCTGGCAGTGATCCACGCACAGGTCAGCTGATTTGAGCAGCTGACATGTGTACCTCACAGGCACAAGTGGATCCGCAATCCACCCATGCCTGTTAACCCCTTAAATTGCACTGTCAAAATGTGACAGCGCGATATATAAATGCACGTCATGGTAAATCTTCACTCACCCGGCTCCATCGGTCGCGTCGTGATGTGTTCACTGTGAGCCGATGGTTGCCATGATAGTATTATTATTATTATTATTTATTATTATAGCGCCATTTATTCCATGGCGCTTTACAAGTGAGAGAGGGTATACGTACAACAATCATTAACAGTACAAGACAGACTGGTATAGGAGGAGAGAGGACCCTGCCCGCGAGGGCTCACAGTCTACAAGGAATGGGTGATGGTACAATAGGTACAGGGTCATGTGATGATGACTACTGTAGTTCACATGATTCACTTCCTGTTTCACCCATCTAATTGCTGCCTGTAAGAAGATGGGAGTATTTCTAGTGATCATAGCTGTGTAGCTGTGATCAACAGAAATTAAAGAGCGATCAGATTGCTGATCCTTATAGTCCCCAAGGGGACCAGTAAAATAAAAAATTCTTAAAAAATGTAAAAAAATAAAAAAACCTAAAAGTTCAAATCACCCCCCATTCGCCCCATTAAAAATTAAAGGGTTAAAGAAAAAAATATACACACAATTGGCATCGCCGCATTCAGAAATGCCCGATTTATCAAAATATAAAATCAATTAATCTGATCAGTAAACGGCGTAGCGGCAAAAAAATTCCAAACACCAAAATTACGTTTTTTTTGGTCGCCGCAAAATGCAATAACAGGTGATCAAAACATAGCATCTGTGCAAAAATGGTACCATGAAAAAACGTCAGCTCGAGACGCAAAAAATAAGGCATCTCTGAGCCATAGATATATATATTTTTTTTATTTATTTTATATTAATCTACTCTGTTCCCTCTGCATTATACCATGGTGCTCCAGGTTGGACTGCATTTTCAAGGTGACAGGATCTTATTATTAAATCTAATGCCTCTGGCCAGAGTTATTTCCCTCCACATTGGCGTACTACATTAAAATATCTGTCATACAAAACATACAAATACACAAATGTAATATGATTTATACGTGGCTTGCTTTTCCTGATATTTCTAGGTATAATCTACAAATTTACATTTTGGGGGGAAAAAATCTTAAGTTTTTTTAAATACATTAATGCACATATGTTTTTGTACCAATTTAGATTTGCTTTCACATGTAAGAATATAGTATTTTTTGTAATATGTAATATTAGGATTCTACATAATGCTGGCTTAAACCAAATAATCATAAATATGGTTCCATATGTGAAGAACAGAAAACCTATGGTCTTTTTTATATTAAAATTATGACTATGCAGAAACCATACTAGTTATAGAAATAACATACTTCTTGTGAATTTTGGCAGTTTCCATAATAAAGACATACTGTACATGCACTATAGCATTCTAATATGGTTCTCTATAAAGTTGACACAATTATTTTTTAAACACTTACTGGCATTTCCATTTATCTAAAGCTGTCTGTGTCTAAATGAACTATTGAATGGTAAACAGCCAGCTGTGTATTCTGTTACGTTAGCCATTAATTGGTTGTATACTGAAATTTATCTTCTATTTGGATGATTGGCTTTGACTGTAGGTTATCGTAAACTATGTTTTTGTCAATTTTTCTCTTGTCTTTAACCCCTTAGTAACAGAGCCAATTTTGACCGTAATGACCAGGCCAAATATTAGAAATCTGACCAGTGTCACTTTATGACGTAATAACTTTGGAACGATTCAACAGTTCCCACTGATTCTGAGATTGTTTTTTCATCACATATTGTACATGTTAGTGGTAAATTTATAATGATGTTTTTTGTGTTTATTTGTGAAGAAAAAAATCAAATTTGTAGAAAAATGTTGAAAATTAGCAATGTTCAAACTTTTAATTTTGATGCCCTTAAATGAGAGGTATATCACACAAAATAGTTAATAAATAACATTTCCCACATGTCTACTTTAAATCAGCATGTTTGAAATATATTTTTTTTGAAAGGACGTTAGAAGGCAGAGGCCCCCTGAACTGGTACCTTATTACTTTGGCTGCATCTGGACTGGAGGGTGATGAACTGAGGAGCTGACTGATGGCTGTGATGGGGATATTGGATCCGCTTCTTATCCAGGGAGTCCTCTGAGGAATGTCCTGACCTGATGTACTCTGAGGTCTAAGATAAGTGGCTAACGCCTTGTATTTTGAATGGTGGCTGCTTTTTGTCCCCTTGAATTTGTTCCCATTGCTATACGTACAGATACCTTGGTTAACCCCTGTTACCCTGATGGGTGTTAGAGATCCGGTACTCTGTACTTTGAGGCTTTCTGGTTGTTGAATATAGCCTGCTTTTGTTGGGACTGGACATTTTCGGGGATTATTTGATTCTCAGTGTTGCATGGGACTACCAGAATTTATTATTGTTTATTATTGTTTATCTATTGTCTCTTTGAACTAACTCTTTATTCCACTCCTGAGGAACCTCAGATAGATGAGGGGTAACGCGTCGGATGGTTTCCGTTAGGAGCCGCTGGTATATAACGAGTGGTTTTCTTGGGTCATTGTACCCCGTTAGGTTCCCAATTTAATCATATTGGCTATAGTATATTTGTATTATCCATATTAGTTCTGACTGTTGGTTCATTGTTGGAATACGAATCCTTGCTAGTACTATCACCTTCACATCCGCTAGGGTCACTCTAGGGCCTGAAGGGATAGTCTTCGTTGAGCGGGGGCGCCAAATGCACAGGCTTGAGGGTGCCAACCTCCGCGGCAAGGAAGGGGTGAGTTTAGGGCGATATAAGGGTCAGGCCCCTCCCTTGTACTTTATAGATCTATTGTAGTGTTTATCTTTAATCTTGATACAGATGTTGGGATTTTTTCTTCCCCCTTTTAATACTGAATATTAATAAAATTGTGTATTTTTAGGAGTTTTTTCTTTAGCTTTTCATGAATGTACTTCTAAATTATTTGGCTTAGAATTATATACCACCAGCACCTTAGTTTACCAAAAGACTCGTGTGATTTATTCAACTGTGAGTAACCAAACATCCTCTGGTATGTCCGGGCGCGCAGGCCCCTGCCATCGCCATCCCCTGCTTAGAGCCACTGGGCCCCGGGGCAACCATCCCTACCCACGGAGGGGTTAACATCCAGCTGCCATTACATCTCCCCTGGGGTGTCCCATAACAGCAGCGGTGGTGCCACCTTTCACCACACACCGTGGGTGGCGTCACAAACTGAGTACGGCCAAGCCCGTACAACTACGTCCTTTCCCCCTTTTTTCATTTGGCGGGTCCGCATGACCCCCGGGTCCGGAGGATTCCTCGAGCCACACATCGGGTCCAGATCCGAGCACCCCTGCTGCTACAGGCGTGGGGGCGTCACACTAACACTCAGCTCACTCTGCCCCTCCCACCAGTCTGTCTGACACCTAGGCGGGTGGCCCTGTTCCAGATAGACCACCCACTGGTGTGCCTGACAGGTTGTGGTGTGTGGTGTGACTAGGATTTGCATGCTGATGGAGCAATACGAAAAGTTAGGATTCCAGAACCATCAGGGGTTGAGTTCTGCACCAAAAGATAAAAGAGTGCAGTACCCTGTGACACCCTGAATAGTTCAGGGGCGTCACATTTTTGCATCGCCATATTCTGGCACCTGATGAAGGAAGCAGACCGTCTCTGAAACGCATTGTGAATAAAACCAGTGATTTTTTTCATAGTAATCCATTAGCTTTTTCTTTGAGCCCTGGGTGTGTGATCCACCTGCGCCCTTTACTGCATTTTTTTGTTTATTTTGGTACTATATCTATACTCTCCGAGGGAGCATGCGGCTGGAGCTGTGGCGATCCCATCAGTGCTCTTGCCTGAATTTCCATCCGTACGAGGTGAAGACTGTCCGGACGCACAGGTCCTTGTGCACGTGACTTCTTGGTGGCTGCTCGGAAACTTGTATCAGCTGATCCTCCTACGCGTTTGCTGGGTTGGGGAATCCCCTGCCACTAAGGTGAAACACCGTGGAGGATTGCATGTGGGCTATTCCAGACCTCTGGTTTCTACAGATGCAATTTACAGAGTTGTGCCTGCTGCACAACTGAGACAGATGAGTGAACTCATCCTGCTTACCTAAGTTAGCGTTGTCACACAGGACCGTTTTATTTTTGTCTTACATATTCTGAAAACGGTAACTTTTACATTTATTATCCAAATGAGCCATATTAGGGCTTGTTTTTTTATGGGACAGTTTGGCATTTTCAAAAATGCAATTTTAGAATGTTTTGGGTTTTTTTTTATAGTATTTGCCATATGGCATAAGTGACGTTTTTATAGATTAGATTATTCAGGACGTGGAGACACTAATTGTGTATGTTTCTTGTTTATTTTTGTTTTAACACAAAAGCTGCATTTCTATAATTTCTGTGCTCTTTTTAGTGTTTTCTTTACTTTTTTACACTTTTTTTTAACTCCTTCATGACTTTGGACGTATATATACATCCTAGGTCGTGTCCCCCCGGTAATCATGGGCTCACCGCCGGAGCTCACGAGCTAGGTCATATATATAACCCCTGCACATGTCTGCTGATCGGATCAGCAGACATGTATAGCTAACAGGCGCAGGTGGACCAGAGATCCACCTGTGCCTACTTACTACCGTGCTGTCAGAATCTGACAGCCCAATTTAAATGGCCACGGCAGGGATCGCGCCGTTCCCTGCTGCTATCGGCGGCCCCATGATTGGGTTATTGCCATGGTAGCGCGGGGTCAGCTGATGATCCCTCACGCTAACGTGACGTATTTCCTGAGAGCCGACATAGCACCAGCACTCACAGGAACACTGCATTTCTGCTGATCAGAGCAATGCTGCTCTGATCAGCAGAAATGCTCTGAAGATCAGACTGTGCAGTGATAAAGCCCCCTATGGAGACTAGTAAAATCAATAAAAAAAAAGTAAAAAGAAAGTTTTAAAAAATATGAAAAAAGTTAAAAAACCCTAAGTTTAAATCAGCCCTGTTTCACCCCATTGAAAATAAAAAAATAAAAAATATACACATATTTGGTATCGCTGAGTTCAATAATGCCTGATCTATCAAAGTATAAAATCAATTAATCAGATTGGCGAGAAAAAAATTCCAAATGCCAAATTTATGTTTTTTGTTTTCTACAACATTGCATTAAAATGCAATAACAGGTGATCAAAATGTTGCATCTGTACAAAAATGGTATAATTAAAAATGTTAATCTTAAGGCGCAAAAAATAAGCCAGCAATCAGCCCCAGATCCCGAAAAATGAGAACATTATGTGTCTTGGAAAATGGCAACAAAAGCGCAATTCTTTTTTTGGACAAACCTCTGATTTTTTTTAACCTCTTAGATAAAAGTGAAAGTATATATGTTTGGTATCTACGAACTTCTGCCGACATGCGGCATCATACTGACATATTAGTTTTACCGTATAGTGAATTAAAGACCAGAAAAACAATTGTGCAACTGCACTTTTTTGCAATTTCACCGCACTTGAAATCTTTTACCATTTTCCAGTACATTATATGGTAAAACTAGTGATTTGATTCAAAAGTACAACTCGTTCTGCAAAAAACAAGCTCTAATATGGCAATATTGACGGAAAGATGAAACAAAGTTATGGCTCTTGGAAGAAGGGGAGGAAAAAACAAACACGAAAAATTAAAAATCATATGGCCTCAAGGTACCATGGCTACAATCGGCATCCACGATTATAATCATGGGGGGCTGATCCTGCCATAGAGGGTCTTTTACCCCCCGTTTAACCTCCTTTATACCGCTGTCGCGATTGACAGAGGTATTTAAGGGGTTAATTGGCCCCAAAACTGGTCATGGCCAATGCCCATGTGTGTCAGCTGTCATGTACTGCTGTCACCCATAGGATTTTCTCCCATGAGGTGGCACTATTTACTTATTCCTCTGCAACCTTAAAAAGCTGCGCTGAGAAATAAGACCCCTGAACGACCACTGTAAAAAGGCATATCTACGGTCGTTAATGGGTTAATGGTATCTCAGAACTTTTGTCAGAAATGTTTATAGAGACCCTGGCCATAACTACACTGCTCAGCAATGAAATTGTAAATCCAAGAAAAAAAGGTTGTGGAATTATGGAAATCGCAGGATCAATGGACATGTTTTTGATAAGCAAATGATGGAAAAGAGTAGAAATTTTCAAAATATCTTGATTTATACAATATGGAGTATGAGCACCACACGTAGAAATACATGCGATAATGTGAAGGAGGAAAGTCAGGCACTGCAGCCTATGTTGCCATACAGTGGAGCCGTACTCACAGTCTGGAGCGTTCAGCTGTTTTCTGGACGTCATGTGTTCCTGGGCTGATGATGCCAAACCGAGTGGTGCTCAGCGTGAACAAAATTCCAGTAATCCAAAGGAAAGAAGCGGCAGCTCACAAGGTAGGTGGCCAAATAACTTTATTCTGCTATCGCAGACAAGCTCAGGAACAGTGGGGAGAGGAAGAAGTGCAGGGACGGAGAATGGACGACAGCCTGTTTCGCGTTGTGAGTAGCGCTTCGACAAGTCCTTGTCAGACTTGGAACAACTTCGTTACTGCTGCAGTAACGATATTAGAGAATGGACACCCATGTCACCAATGAGCGATTTTGCACGTTTTTGCAACGATGCAAAATTGCTCATAGGTGTCACACGCAACGGCATCGCTAAAGCGACCGGATGTGCGTCACAAATTCCGTGACCCCAATGAGATCGCTTGAGCGATGTTGCAGCGTGTAAAGCGGCCTTTAGACAAAAGAGAGACTCATCGCTGAAGTACTGTACATAGATCTCCTTTCTAATCTCCATTGCCATTTGGCTTTGCAGCATAATAGGCTTTGAGAGCGGTGGTGAGAGGTTAATGGAACACTTGTAGCTGGTGTTAGGTACTTGCATAACTTAAACATGGGTAAACAATGACCAATGTCCAAGGAGTAGAAAGCCACGGTATACACCATCCAATATTCCAAGGTGCTTTATTTCATGGTGAAATGCAGATAAAAATAGCAGGGAGAGATCTGGGTGCAGGCCCAGTCGAAGCACTAAGAGGTGCGAAAACGGCTGTTGGCCGTCTTTAGGGGGCCTGCACCCAGCTCTCTCCCCGCTATTTTTATCTGCACTTCACCATGAAATAAAGCACCTTGGAATATTGGATGGTGTATGCCGTGGCTTTCTACTCCTTGGACATTGGTCTGGATTTTCTTTTCCTATGCCCCGTGCACCCACCACTTTTTCCATGAGGAGGACTTAAGCTGACATGTTTATCCAGTTATAACAGGGGTGGGCAATTAATTTTCCCATGGGGCCGCATGAGAAATTGGGATGGTTTTAGAGGGCCGGACTAATATAATTAACTCGGTTCTACATACATACATACATACATACATACATACATACATATATATATACACACGAACACGCATATATATACTGTGTGTGTATATAATATATATACACATATACACAATGTATACATACATACATACACACAATCCCCAAATACTACATCACTACACCCGCCACATACTACACCTGTAATATACATCCCTATACACTACACCTGTAATAAACTACACCTCTATATACTATACCACTATATACTACATCACTACACCCCTATATACACCTGTAATATACTACATCACTATATACACCTTTGATAACCTACATCACTACACCCCTATATACTACACTTGTATTATACTACACCTGTGATAAACTACACCACTATATACTACACTTGTATTATACTACACCTGTGATAAACTACACCACTATACCCCTATATACTACACTTGTATTATACTACACCACTACACCCCTATATACACCTGTATTATACTACACTCCTATATACTACACCTGTATTATAATACACCCCTATATACACCTGTATTATACTACACCACTACACCCGTATATACACCTGTATTATACAGGTGTATATAGGGGTGTAGTATAATACAGGTGTATATAGGGGTGTAGGGGTGTAGTATAATACAGGTGTATATAGGGGTGTAGTATAATACAGGTGTATATAGGGGTGTAGTATTATACTACACCCCTATATACACCTGTATTATACTACACCACTACACCCCTATAAAACTACACCACTATATACTACACCACTACACCCCCCCATATACCACACCTGTAAAACTACATTCCCATATACTACACCCCAAATATTTGTCAACAGTTACCCCCCTCCCCCACCGCCCGCCCCCCATTGTCCCCGCAGGTTACTAGTAACCACTCACCTGTCTCTTCTTGTTGTCCCCTCCTCAGGCACCTCCGTACGAGCCCCCCGCTGAGCGGATTCTCTTTTACATGCCCAGGCTGCACCGATGCTGTTTTCCTAAGAGCCCCCGCCGCTGCTTCTCTATGTATGGGCCCCGGCTGCTGCAGCTTCTTCTCCTGCCGGGCGGGAACTTTTCAAATGACACACGCGCGCCGTACTGACGATATCAGGGTGCGCGTGTGTGTCACAGAGAAAAGTGTCAGGCAGGGAACAGAGGAGAGATTCCTACGTTCTGCTGCCTACACTGTGCGGACCTGCAGGATCGCCCCCTTCCCGGCACGCAGCGTGTGATGAGGGCAATCTGACCACGGGCCTCCCGGAGCCTGGTGCTCCGGGCAACAGGTCAGATTGCCCTCATCAGTGACCGGCCAGCAAGGACGCCCTGAACCAGGCAGGCCGGTCACAGAGAGTATGTGGGCCGGATGTGGCTCGCGGGCCGCCCCTTGCCCAGGTCTGGGTTATAAGGTAAAGCACGGTTTGTTGCAGAAACCGCTTCTGTTTGATATATGGGAAAACAATGAAATAAAGTCTACAATACAACAGTCGAACCCACACCCTACTGGTTCCTGTACAGACTAGAATATCCCTAGCTGCACAACTAAAAAGCACAACTAGGACCTGGCTCCGTGAAAGACTGTCAAGCTGTTTCTCATTCCTCCTGAGGAACCAGAGGGGAAGCTGCTATGCACACCTAAACCAGAGAGAGAAAGTATATAGAGGTAGATGGGGACCCAAGGTGAGAAAGCTTAAGGAGTGACCATAAGGGGAAAAAGAGAGAATCATAATTGAGAGTAAAGGAAACCTTCCACCAACCTAACTGAGGAAGGGTGTTGAGAAAGTAAATGAGCAAACACTGAAAAGTTACACAAATGGTCTTTGCCTAGCAAGAAAAATACCTTAGTTGCAGGTCTGAAACTCCTAGAAATATAGCCAGAAAAGAAAACAGGTTAAAGGTGAGCATAAATAGCCCCACCCAAACTGTAATAGGATAGAGACAAAATAGTAAACTGTGAAACACCTCACTAGCAGCAAAGCAAGGGAAGAAAAGTAAAGATAAGAGAACCATTAGCAGATGGACAGAGACCGACCAGACTGTGGCTCAGCAGGGTCGGAAACTGACTATGCAGCGGCAATCACAGGATTGAGTCCCGAAACTGAGGCATGACAGCTGGACCAGACTGTGGACCACGCAGCAGGAAGTCACAGGATTGAGTCTCGAAACGGAGGATAACATCTGGCTCATAGCCAATGTTGTGCAAACACCTTTTGATTGTTTGTGTAGACACTTTTTGACACTATTTTCACTTTCAATTTAATTCAGCATTAATATGGTAGCTGGGCCCTTCTGGTTTTCCTTTCAGGTACATTTACATCTCAGTGTTACATTGATTTGGTCAAGAAACTAATGGTATTGCCAATTTGCCAGTCTCCAAAGTATCTCAGGACCCATATTTAAACACACGGTCAGGGCGCATGCTGCTCATTCTACTGTAAGCAGCTTGTGCAGCCTAAACTTGTTACCTTGGCCTGCAGCATCTCCAGACTTGCCTTCCATCAAGCACATTTTATGATGTCTTTGATCAACAATTGCAAAGGGAGCTGCCAGCAATTGATCTTCAAGGTTTTTGTGCCTAACTGTATTCAGTTTGGCAGAACATTCTCCAGAGATCTATTAATGACCTCATTGAGAGCATGTCAAGGTGTATGATATCATGTACAGTGGCAAAAGGGTAACAATTAGGGATGATCGAATATCACAAATATTCGGCAATATTTGACTTTGCGAAAATTCGACGAATAGGTCGCCGCTATGCGAATATTCGATGTGCAATGTAAGTCTATGGGAAGCCCGAATAGTTGCTATTCGGCAACTATTCAGATTTCCCATACATTACATTGCGCTTCGACTAGTCGCAAATAGTCGAATAACGGCGACCTATTCGTCGAATATGGGCGTAGCCGAATATTTGAGGTATTCGATCATCCCTAGTAACAATGTTTTGAACTTTTGACTTTCAGTCTCCATATTTCACCATTCGCATCATCTTTGACCTTGTGACTACTTTAATTTATAGACAATCATCTTAGCTTTCTTGTACATAAAGTTGACATGCAACTATTTAGCCTATTATTACTTATGCAGATTTTTGTCATGTTACTGCATTGCTATTGTTTTGCTCCTGGTGTTTGAAAAACATTTTTCTTCCTGTATACTACAAATTACAACCTCTTCTCACATTTCATAATAGCTCAGTGTTTTGTTAGGTTAATTCACAAGCTAAAGGTCATTGTTTTGATTTGAGGAGCAGCTATGAAGAAGATTTCCAAAGAAAAGAGAAACCACTTCATTGATAGCAGTCTCTCAGCCCAGAAAATTACCAAATTGCATCATTTGCGTGCCATGACAGTTTGAAGAATAAGAAATGAAGTCAGTCCATCCATTCAAAAGCCATGAGGTGGACGTCCAGGCACAATACCGGAGTCAACAAGTCAGCTCATCACTAGGCCTATTAGTTATAGCACGACAAACACTGCAGTGGAGGTGACTTATACTTCGAAATAGTAAGATCACAGATGTCCATGCAAGCACTGTGCGACGCATGTTACACAAGTCTGGAATGGTGGCCTTTGAAAAGGAGATGAACCCTCTACTTCAACATCATCATACGAAGTGTTGGCTCGAGTTTGCAAAGAAGTACGAAAAGTGGACAGTAGAAGATTGGAAACTGGTCATTTGGAGCAATGAGATGAAAGTCAAAAGACTAGACTTAAATGGATGCATAATGCATAAGGGTGTGGAAGAAACAAGGGAAAAATTGGCTAAAGAAATTGAAGGAAGTGTTAAGTTCGATGGAGGGAGCCTGATGATATGGGGTTGTTTCACAGCCAAAGGCGTTGGGTATTTGACCATGACCGATGATCTCAGTCCTGAGCTATATGTGAGTATCCTACAAGATGAGTTTCTTTGTACACTCGAGTAATATGGGTATAAAAAAATGACGACAAAGTGTTCCAGCAACACAATCACCCGAAGCCTATGTCGAGATTGAGAAAAAAGTGACGAATAATCCAGCTATATCAAGATTGGTGAATAAATGGTTTAATGACAATGAAGTAGAGGTGCTCGATTGGCTCTTAACGTACCGTCATACTAAGCGACGCTCCAGCAACCTGACCTGGCAAAGATCGCTGGAGCGTCACTACACGGGTTGCTGGTGAGCTGTTAAACAGGCAGATCTCACCAGCAACCAGTGACCAGCCCCCAGCCAGCAGTGACGCATGGAAGCAATGCTGCGCTTGGTAACTAAGGTAAATATCAGGTAACCAACTCGATATTTACCTTGGTTACCAGCGCACACTGCTTAGCGCTGGCTCCCTGCATTCCTAGCCAGAGTACACATTGGGTTAATTACCCGATGTGTAGTCTGGCTATGTGTGCAGGGAGCAGGGAGCCAGCACTGATAGCGTGAGAGTGGCGGATGCTGGTAACGAAGGTAAATATCGGGTAACCAAGGAAAGGGCTTCTTGGTTACCCGATATTTACATTGATTACCAGCGTCCGCAGAAGCCAGCTCCCTGCTCCCTGCACATTCAGTTGTTGCTCTGTCGCTGTCACACACAGCGATCTGTGCTTCACAGCAGGAGAGCAACAACTAAAAAATGGTCCAGGACATTCAGCAACAACCAGCGACCTCACAGCAGGGCCCAGGTTGTTGCTGGATGTCACACACAGCAACATCACTAGCAACATCGCTGTTGTGTCACAAAAGTCGTGCCTCAGCAGCGATGTTGCTAGCAATATTGCTTAGTGAGACGTGGCCTTTACACTCCACAGACCTTAATCCAATTGATCACTTGTGGGCAGAGTTGAAGAAAAAGCTGTATACATACCCAAGTGAGTTGAGAAGTATGCTCCAAAATTGGAAACGTGTAAAAGACACTAAAAACAATATGATTATATATAATATAAAAGCTGCTGCGCAAATCAGTCTACAAGTATGTTGCACACAGCATCTGTGCAAGTAATGAGCCAGCCAAGGGAGAGGGGCTGATCCACACAATCATCCATAATGAGAGGATTAGTCAAGGTATTAAAACCAAGGAGTAAGACTGATGACAAGGTAGTGCGTGGAGGTCACAATGCGGCATACTCTGTCCTTGGTTAGAAGGAGTGGGTTGCTGGGAGTTCCACAGGATGATTAATCCTTTGTAAGGTGCACAATCCTGTTGCTTGACTAAGAAACAAGCTGTTGCTAAACGCGTTGGATTGGCCGTGCAGACCTCCATACTCAGGGTGACGTCACCTGTTTCGCTTCTGCGTACTCTGCATCTGGTGCCTTGCCGCGTTGCTGGGGACGCCGTTGGCCAAGGCGTCCTAGCAGCAGCATTGCACCCAGCAGTTTGGGGGTTGTACAGCTGTGTCGGGATCAACCCACACAGTACCCCGCACCTGGCACCTCTTCTGAGCTCCATCCCACCCAGTGTTGTGCACCTTACAAAGGACTAATTATCCTGTGGGACTCCCTGCGACACGCTACTTCTACCCTAAGATGGAGTTTGCTGGATTGCAACCTCCATCAGTCACCTGGGTCTATATACTGCATTACGCATCAGTCCGTGGCGGTTCATCTGGGGTCACAGTGAGTGGTTAGAGCTTCTGTTTGATATGCACTACCTTGTCATCAGTCTTACTGCTTGGTTTTAATAGCTTTACTAACCCTCTCATTGTGGGTGATTGTATGGATCAGCCCCTTTCCCTTGGCTGGTTCATTACTTGCGCAGATGCTGTGTGCAATATACTTATAGACTGACTTGCGCAGCAGCATTTATATTATATATACCGTAGTCTTCTATTTTTGACACTGACAGGAGTGATCAGTTGCTGCTAGCTGCTTTTCCTCGTCTATTGGGCTATTACTCACTAATTGGGGCGCAGATACTACTCCTTTTAATTTTAAGCACAATATGAACCCGGCCTTATCTATCTGACATCTGCCCTAACAATCACCTCAGCATTCACTTCTGATCTATGTAGAAGGCTTTAGCATGCGAATCTATAGATCTTCAGCAAGTAAAAATTAAAACATCTGCTTAAAATATTTTCATTTATCAAAAGAACTTTTAGACAATGAAGTCACTGGTTGCTATGGGAAACCGCCTCACATTCGCATTGCTCAAGTTTTAATTATTCTCCTCCAGTGAATGAAAATAAACATTTCAGCACCATGACGTGAACTAGCAAATATACAGATTTATTACTATATGTCTTCAACTTTGCATTGCGGTGAGTATCACATGACATATGTAATGATGTCCCTGCCAGAGGTTATATGTAAGAATTTTAGCTGGAACCTTCACAAAGTAGAGGATACCATAGCGTCCGTATTAGGAAGTCTATGCTTCTTTTTGCAGGATTTTGCCAGTCCAACCCTGTCCTTTTCACGGTCAAATACGCTATAAAATTTTGACATGAAAATGTCTCCTAGAATCCATAGTTGTCCAGATTTTGTAGTCAAGTCCATGGGCTGAAATCCGGTCAAGCAGTGCGATGATTTGTCCGTGCGCTCCTGAGAACACAAAGGACACACTGCATTACTGCGCATACTGCGATACCTATGGCTTGGATTCTTGACGGTGGACATACCTTCAGCACATACTGCTCAGGAGTTATGGTGTAGTCTCTGTTATCAATGGTGAACGTCACAGTTGGAAGTTTGGAAGCGTGTCTGCAGTCTACTATGAACTGTGACATACAATACAGATATGAGTATTAGACATCACTGAGACAGCATTTCCTCATTGTTGTACCAGTATTAAGCTTGCATAAGAAGAGAAGGAAAATCCGGAGCTTCGGAGTGACAAAGGCTACAATATGTAGCCGAAACGCGTAGCACTGTCAATATTTTTTCTACATGCTGGAAGTTTTTGTATGGAGATATTGTACATGCTTCACTTTTTAATGAACAGCAATAAACAAGTTGGAACTTAATCCTGAGTGGTGGCTGATACACTCCGAAGCGCCGGATTTTCCTTCTCTTCTTATGATTGCTACAGGTGACGGTACCTGCCTTTCCGAGCAGCAGGAGGACTCAGTATACCTTCTAAAGGGGTGAGCTGAACTTTGATTGTTCTTTAGTATTAAGCTTGCTGCTTATCCAGGGGTATTACAAAATAACAGTTACTTCTATCAAAAACTATTGCTCACTGGAAGATTTTGGAACATGTCCACAAACTAGTGCCAAGAGCTTAATAAACCATAGCAATGGGGCTACTGAATATTTCAAACAAAAAAATACCCATATATATGCAGTCCAAATTGTGTATATACATTGTTTGCATAACAAAGCGCTGCTGTAGTCTTTTGTTTGTATATTATGCAGTCATAGCAGCTTGCACCTGTTCACACAGTTTTTTTTCTGTTTGGAGGTGCTCGACAGGTTTGTTTTTTTTTCGTAGTTGGAAGTAGTCCCATCAACCTAAAGTCCTCTTCACACTTCTGTGTAAAACATGTATGCATGACACTGTCCATTTTTCCCATTCGTGGGGTAGAGTATTTTGTCATCTGTGGGTGCGAGTGTCAACCCGGTGCTATTAGTGGTTTTTAGAGTATGGATAAAGAAAAAGGTATTACAAAGCTTCTCCTATACGTTCAATGTTATACACATACAGCACACAGATGACACGTGGATGCCATCTGTGTGCTGCATGTGTTTTTCACGTACCCATAGACTTTTAGAAAATACTTTTTAAAATAGACATGTGTTTATGTGGTTCACACAGACACAGTCAGTGTAAAAAGCAGACATGTGATTAGTTCCATAGGTTATAATGGGTACACGTGGTATCCAGGAAACAATACAATGCCACACATATGGAAATTCGAACTAGTAAAGGAGACCTAAGGCTGTGTTTTAGAGTGCTGGATCCTACTTGCCCTATAAACATATACACTTTTTGCGGAGAGAGGCAAGATATCAAGTTAGGGACCCATCAAACAAAGGTCGCCTTGTTGTGGCTGATGGGCTCTCATGCATTGGCCAACATGTGCGCTAAATACCAGTAATTTCATAAGTATATTCTATATAGCAGTAATACAGTGCAAATTTCATATATCCAATGTTTGCATACACCTTTACACTTACAGAGTGCTGCGGTATACTTTTGCTTATAAATGCTTTGTAGGGTAAGTGGAGTAACTATGCAACTCCATGTATCCACAATATGGAAACTACTGAGATTGTAGCAAAAGTCTCCAAGGAAAATAATAGAAGTGCTTGCAACTACAACATTGGAAGGTAGGGAAAGAAGCTTGTTTCATGACACTCTTTAGATAGTGTAAAAATGTAATTAGAACAATTTTAATAATTGGTCGCAAACCATGAGATAGTTTAATGGGACTTATAACTTAGCAGTGTATTTTGCTTATGATAGAAAAGCTATAAAGACACATTTGTAGACATGCAAAACATCAGGTCAGTCATTGTCTCATGATAATACCCAATGTAATTTCAATGTAAAGTTTTTACCTCTCCAAATAACAAAGGAGTAGCCCCAATCAGCTTTTGCAACCTTTTAACGTCAACACTCGGTCCAGTAATAAGGGAAGTGCCAGAATCAACTATAGCCTCGCATCCATTAGGGCAAAATGCTACTTTCCCATGGACTTTGATACTGAATGAAAACAAGAGACATGCTGAGATAACATGGATAACCTAGAGTTAACAGGAATCTATAATCAGAAAATGACCTATTATTTAAATTAGGTCTTTGTGTTAAATGTATTTATTTTTTATTCAGATTTTACGGCAATGTTTTCTTTTTCTGTATCGCAATCTTGTAAAAAAAAAAAAAATAGAAATCTTCCACTGGGGCTTTTTTTGGCTCTAACGTCCTGTTACATGGACATTAGCCACAATGAACAGAATAATAATAACATTTATCTATATATATAATTGCCTTATTCTGTCTGTCTGTCTGTCTGTCTTGCTCCAAAATTGTGTCCTTACGGTGACACAAAGCTGATTGGCCGCTGGGCTCGCCATGGCCCCGCCCCCCCGTACGGATTGGCCGCTCGCCCAGGCTGCGCCCCCACATGGATTGGCCGGCCGCTCGCCCAGGCTCCGCCCCCCCACAGATTGGCCTCTCGCCCCGGCACCCTGCAGGCATTGGCAACTCGGCCACGCCCCGCCCCCCTCACGCAATGCACGCTAGCTCTGGCCCCGCCCCCCCATGCATTCCCCGAACCGACACGGTCACGGAGCCACGACTCCCAGGTGAGTACTGTACCCCCGGGAGCCCACATCAGCGTACGCCGCCAAACCAGCCGACACATACCCTCGCAATTGCTGGGGCTGGCCGGCGTATGCTGGTGTGGGCTCCCGTGCGAGCGGGGGACGAGATACGCTGGTAACCATGGTAGCATAGTTACCAGCGCATCAAGGTCCTGCAGCGGCGGAACATACACACACGCACACACATAACAGCACACACACACATCAGATCACACTCACTCTCACACACACCTCACACACACATCACATCGCATCCACACACTCACAACATCCTGGGATATCGCTTGCTTCTCGGCGGCGATACTGTGCTGTGAGCTTCCAGGACCTGCCGGAGGATCACATGGCCAGAAGCATGTGGTATCTCCGGATGTTGTGAGTGTGACCGCGTATGTGCAATATCGTCAATGTGTGTGTGCGTGAGTGTATGCGATCGGGTGTGTGTGAGTGTATGCGATCGGGTGGGTGTGTGTGAGTGTATGCGATCAGATCTGTGAGTGTCGGCAGAGGAGCACGGCGTGCTGGAGGAGGCTGGGAGGAGAGAGGCTGATCCTGGGGAAGGCTGGGATGGGGAGGCTGAGAGAAGAGAGGCTGATGCTGGGGGAGGCTGAGGCTGGGGTAGGCTGGGAGGAGAGAGGCTAATGCTGGGGACCGAAAAGGCTGATGCTGGGAGGAGAGAGGCTGATGCTGGGGGAGGCTGAGGCTGGGGTAGGCTGGGAGGAGAGAGGCTGATGCTGGGAGGAGAGAGGCTGATGCTGGGAGGAGAGAGGCTGATGCTGGGGGAGGCTGAGGCTGGGGTAGGCTGGGAGGAGAGAGGCTGATGCTGGGGACAGAAAAGGCTCATGCTGGGAGGAGAGAGGCTGATGCTGGGAGGAGAGAGGCTGATGCTGGGAGGAGAGAGGCTGATGCTGGGGGAGGCTGAGGCTGGGGTAGGCTGGGAGGAGAGAGGCTGATGCTGGGAGGAGAGAGGCTGATGCTGGGAGGAGAGAGGCTGATGCTAGGGACAGAAAAGGCTGATGCTGGGAGGAGAGAGGCTGATGCTGGGGACAGAAAAGGCTGATGCTGGGAGGAGAGAGGCTGATGCTGGGATGAGAGAGGCTGATGCTGGGGACAGAGAGGCTGATGCTGGGAGGAGAGAGGCTGATGCTGCGGGTAGAGAGGCTGATGCTGGGAGGAGAGAGGCTGATGCTGCAGGCAGAGAGGCTGATGCTGCGGGTAGAGAGGCTGATGCTGGTGCAGCATGGGGGATGGAGCACGATGGGGGGTGCGCAGCATGGAGGATGGAGCACATTTGGGAGTGCGCAGCATGGCGGATGAAGCACGTTTGGGAGTGCGCAGCATGACAGATGGAGCACGTTTGGGAGTGCGCAGCATGGCGGATGGAGCACGTTTGGGAGTGCGCAGCATGGCGGATGGAGAACGTTTGGGAGTGCGCAACATGGCGGATGGAGCACGTTTGGGAGTGCGCAGCATGGCGGATGGAGCACGTTTGGGAGTGCGCAGCATGGCGGATGGAGCACGTTTGGGAGTGCGCAGCATGGGAGATGGAGCACGATGGGGGGTGCGCAGCATGGGGGATGGAGCACGATGGGGAGTGCGCTGCATGGGGGATGGAGCACGATGCACACCTCCCCCCAACACACACACACACACACGCGCGCGCACTGCACAACACACCACACACACACACTGGGAACCACAAACAACTGTCCTACACAGACACCCACACACACAGACAACGCTGCACACACACAACACCCAACACACAAACACCGCGGCACACACAAATATACGCACATAACGCACAACACACACATTGCACAAAACATATCTCCCCCCAAAACACACCACACACACACAAACCGCGCAACACACACACACACAACGCTACAGACACACAGCGCTCCACAAACAACGCAACACACGCAACACACATACAACACCGCTCTCAACCCCCGTCACACCCAGACAACACCCAGAACATGTACAGCGCCCTACACAAACACTTGGTAACTACACACAACAACATCTATATATATATATATATATATATATATATATATAAAACAAAAATCATACATGAACTACACAATACGTAAATTCTAGAATACCCGATGCGTAGAATCGGGCCACCTTCTAGTTAACTTATATAGTGCTATTAATTCCACAGCGCTTTACATACTGTACATTGGCACAAAGTCCCCATTGGGACTCACAATCTAGAGTCTCTATCAGTATGTCTTTGGAGTGTGGGAGGAAACTGGAGCATGTGGAGGAAACCCACACAAACATGGGTAGAATTTCCAAACTCCTTGCAGATATTGTCCTTGGTGGGCTTTGAATGTTTGCTGCCACCCGGCACCTCCTTACCTCCTCCGCTGACCAGGGCGCAGGGTTGCCTACTTGACTTTTCATTTTTTATGGGCAGCTTTTCAAAAAATCACAGGCAGAGAGCACCAGAACCATCATCATTAGATGAATATGTCACCAGAACCACTATCCGTACAGGAATATGGCACCAGAACCACCATCAGTTTTGTTGGAAACTGTATTTGTCGCACAACGGATTTAACAACCATCATACATATCCCTTTATCTATCATAGAGTCTGTTTAGTTCTCATTAGGGTATCAACCAAATGCTGGACACCTTAATTGAAACCATTATTGTTAAGCTCTGTTAGTTTCCATGACTATCCTTGGATTTGACATTTAAAATATAGGACATCAGGGATGAATATCACTATTTGTCCTTCGTATTGTGTCCACAAACAATAAGTGATCCTATATCCAACATTGAAATTGCACTCCCTGTTTAGCCTCACACCTAAAGTACACAATTTTTTTTACTTTTACTGCCATTTTTGGGTGAAAAAGGTATAAGTTCTAGTGAAAGTGTTTGTTAGAGGATGTTTGTTACCTGACACATTTCAGGGGGCAAAGGGGAGGTTAGGCGAGGGAGTGCATTGGGGGTCTTGTTACCTTAGTCTCCGACCCATTCATTTACTTGGGGGCTGAGGGTTCATTAGGGGGTGCCACAAGCTTCATCTGCCTGGGACACCAAAATACCTTGTCTTCCTACTGAAACAACAGGAGTAGAAGACTAAAAAAACTTCAGTGGCCACTGTGAAAATTGCAAGATTGCCACTTTTGTTTTTGTTTTAATGCAAATCGTGATATAAAAAAATGCCAATTTTTTATTTTATTTTTTAAATACATGTAACACAACATTTGATTTATACAATAGGTAATTTCTTCATGACAGGTTCCATTTAATACAAAAATTAGGGGGCAATCCAGTTCTAACAATCTATTCACAATCTAGATAATACGTAAATGCTAGATTGTAGGAGGTTTGACGGCTGGGACCCTCATTACTTACCATCACCAGAACCTGGCCATATGTTCCTATTTGACGGTAGTAGCAGCCACACGTGCCGTGATAATGCCTTCAATGTTTAGACTGATGAAATTGTTATAGGAGGGAAAATGTATATACAGTCAGGGCCAGAAATATTTGGACAGTGACACAAGTTTTGTTATTTTAGCTGTTTACAAAAACATGTTCAGAAATACAATTATATATATAATATGGGCTGAAAGTGCACACTCCCAGCTGCAATATGAGAGTTTTCACATCCAAATCGGAGAAAGTGTTTAGGAATCATAGCTCTGTAATGCATAGCCTCCTCTTTTTCAAGGGACCAAAAGTAATTGGACAAGGGACTCTAAGGGCTGCAATTAACTCTGAAGGCGTCTCCCTCGTTAACCTGTAATCAATGAAGTAGTTAAAAGGTCTGGGGTTGATTACAGGTGTGTGGTTTTGCATTTGGAAGCTGTTGCTGTGACCAGACTACATGCGGTCTAAGGAACTCTCAATTGAGGTGAAGCAGAACATCCTGAGGCTGAAAAAAAAGAAAAAATCCATCAGAGAGATAGCAGACATGCTTGGAGTAGCAAAATCAACAGTCGGGTACATTCTGAGAAAAAGGGAATTGACTGGTGAGCTTGGGAACTCAAAAAGGCCTGGGCGTCCACGGATGACAACAGTGGTGGATGATCGCCGCATACTTTCTTTGGTGAAGAAGAACCCGTTCACAACATCAACTAAAGTCCAGAACACTCTCAGTGAAGTAGGTGTATCTGTCTCTAAGTCAACAGTAAAGAGAAGACTCCATGAAAGTAAATACAAAGGGTTCACATCTAGATGCAAACCATTCATCAATTCCAAAAATAGACAGGCCAGAGTTAAATTTGCTGAAAAACACCTCATGAAGCCAGCTCAGTTCTGGAAAAGTATTCTATGGACAGATGAGACAAAGATCAACCTGTACCAGAATGATGGGAAGAAAAAAGTTTGGAGAAGAAAGGGAACGGCACATGATCCAAGGCACACCACATCCTCTGTAAAACATGGTGGAGGCAACGTGATGGCATGGGCATGCATGGCTTTCAATGGCACTGGGTCACTTGTGTTTATTGATGACATAACAGCAGACAAGAGTAGCCGGATGAATTCTGAAGTGTACCGGGATATACTTTCAGCCCAGATTCAGCCAAATGCTGCAAAGTTGATCGGACGGCGCTTCATAGTACAGATGGACAATGACCCCAAGCATACAGCCAAAGCTACCCAGGAGTTCATGAGTGCAAAAAAGTGGAACATTCTGCAATGGCCAAGTCAATCACCAGATCTTAACCCAATTGAGCATGCATTTCACTTGCTCAAATCCAGACTTAAGACGGAAAGACCCACAAACAAGCAAGACCTGAAGGCTGCGGCTGTAAAGGCCTGGCAAAGCATTAAGAAGGAGGAAACCCAGCGTTTGGTGATGTCCATGGGTTCCAGACTTAAGGCAGTGATTGCCTCCAAAGGATTCGCAACAAAATATTGAAAATAAAAATATTTTGTTTGGGTTTGGTTTATTTGTCCAATTACTTTTGCCCTCCTAAAATGTGGAGTGTTTGTAAAGAAATGTGTACAATTCCTACAATTTCTATCAGATATTTTTGTTCAAACCTTCAAATTAAATGTTACAATCTGCACTTGAATTCTGTTGTAGAGGTTTCATTTCAAATCCAATGTGGTGGCATGCAGAGCCCAACTCGCGAAAATTGTGTCACTGTCCAAATATTTCTGGACCTAACTGTATGTATGTATACTATAATACGTGTATGACTTAGTATCCAGGGAAGTTTTTGTTTTTGAGTCCCCTTTTTGATAACAATGATATCATTGCTTTTTGCAAGACAAGTTGAGGTTTTGATTCCATTTATTTTATCACATAATGTAGTGAAAAAGGGGAAACAATTCCAAGTGTGGGAAAATTGAGTTGCATTTTGTCTTTACTGAATTCACTGTGTGCTAAAGATGACATGGCAACATGATTCTCTAGGTCAGTATGGTTACAGCGATACCAAAACTCCATTTGATTTTTGGTATTTTGAAACAAAATTCAGAAATTTGCAAAAAAAAAATTGGCTTGTGTCACTATTTTCTGAGAGAGACCGACCCATAACATTTTTATTTTCCCACTTATGTGTGGGGATTTGGGTTTTCGTGTATCCTGAACTGAAATTTTTATTGACACTATTTAAAGGTACATACAATGTTGTCATTGACTTTTAATGTATTTTTTGGCAAGTGCGATGTCCAAAAAGTGATAATTCTAGCATGTAATTTTTTTTCTGGCACTTAATGTATGGTTTCAATAATTTTATATTTTGATAAATTGTACTTTTTTGGACATTTCTTATTTATTTTTATTGGAGGTAAAAGACGGATGATTCGAGTTTAATTTTTTAAAAATGCTTATTTACGAGACATGAACCTGCGATCATTTGATCACTTGCACTATAAGCTGAGTATAATGTATACATCACTAATTTTATGGTCATCTATGGTGTGTGTTCTCTTCCTGTGTGGATTTGATAGGCTGTTACTGACATTTGGTGAGAAATTCATGTCAATAGCGTCTTTAGAAATATATTTACTTAGAAAATAGGTGACATGTTCAATACTTATTTCACCCGCTGTATAAATGTGGCGCCCTGGACTAGCCAGGGGCCACAGGTAACAACACACACACACACCCCCACCCCCAGCAGGTCACAGCAGTCATCTCCAGTGAGACCTGATTTCCTCCCTCGGGTTCAGACAGACACACCAGGTGGGCGGAATCAGGCAGATGGAGACGCCCACCGAGTAGTCTAGCTGGTCTGAGGCAGGAAACAACGCAGACAAGTCCAGGCAGAGGAAGAGAGAGGAGATCTGCAGAGAGGCAGACGCAGACTGGGGCCTAGGTTGGAGCCTAGGGCCCTCGTGTAGCCAGTGAGGCAGACGGTAGTGGCCGTCTCCTGGGGGCCAGGAAGACCGTCTTGGTGGAACCGTAGGTAGCCGGGGTTGGATGGTGGCCCACCGGTACCGAACCGGGGAGCCAGCGGGAAACCGGAGCGCAGGAGGAGCGTACAAGAAGGTGCAGGAAAGGACTTACACTACCAACCTGCAGTAAAACACTGCAGCCGTCTGTGGGACTCGTCCATCCAGCCGTTTGTTTTACAAGAGACTCCGTGTGTGTTACTGGCTGAGTAAGTACCACTGTGCCGTCTGGCACTGCGCTGCCCCGCGACCCTGCACCTGGCCAGGCCCCGCAATCCACCAAACAGACAATAACTCCGGGCCCCGGGACTACCAAAATCCCCCTACCCACGGAGGGGAGGAAAACATCCCAGCTGCTTCCTGTCATCGCTCCCGGGATCCCCGTACAGAGCAGCGGTGGTGCCCCAACCTCACCACACACCGTGGGTGGCGTCACAAACCGACATCCCAAACCCCAACAAACCACCCCTTTCACTCACGGACGAGGAGCGCCGCTCGAGTCCCTGGATCCGGCTCACCACTCGAGCCACCAAGCAGCAGCAGCGCCGGACCTGAGCGTGGTGAGCGCAGCGTCCCCTCCCCGCCCGCGACATATATACTTTGCAATAGGGCCCTGTGATTTTTATATATGCCACAGTGTAGGTCATTAAGGGGGTAAAATACATTTTTATCAAATATTTATTAGTAATTTCTAGTAGTATTTAGTTGTATCTAGTAGTATTTAGTAATATCTAGTAGTATTTAATAGTATCTAGTAGTATTTAGTAGTATCTTGCAAGGTTTTGCTCGAGGAGGTTAGTGTACATGTAAGCATGGTAAACCAAAATTAAGCAGATTTTACCACCATTCATCTCAGAGGCTTCACCAATGCAATTTCCTTTTTTAGCGTTAAGTTCGAAGAATTTTATTAACTAATTCTACGAAATAATTTATCACTGCTAAATATCTTGTATTACCAAATCAAGACAATTATCCAAAATTATTTC
The DNA here is from genome assembly GCF_048569485.1 of Anomaloglossus baeobatrachus. Lineage (NCBI taxonomy): Eukaryota > Metazoa > Chordata > Amphibia > Anura > Aromobatidae > Anomaloglossus > Anomaloglossus baeobatrachus. The sequence goes on along the minus strand of NC_134356.1, from coordinate 280,239,675 downwards.
CTGTGCATTCAACATTGTAATAATTACGTGCACAGTTACTTACTTATCAAGTCGTATTTGCCAATATCCCTTATCTGTAAGGGGAATCCAGTGAATTGGTCCTTTGTACAGAGAGTGATCTATCCCCCCTAATATAAGTTCCCCTCCATATTCAAAATTGTCATCTCTGTAAAACAATTCATAGTAGGTTGAAAATACTGAAATTATTCAACTTGTTTTTCGTTGTTATAGTTGTATACCTACTTATTTAAATGGAAGGAAAATATTGGCTTATCCACTAGATGTTGTTTCATTATTTGGTCAAATACTGGAACTGCATTACCAACAGCAAGTGAAGGGTATCCAAGACCCAATACTCCATCAAACTGTGCCAGCACAAAGGTCCTGCCTGGCTCCATGACTGACTGGCCAAAATCCTGCCCAACAATTGTCAGGTTACTGATCTGCATGGGAACAGAGAATAAGTTACTATTAGTGATGAGCGAGTACTAAAAAGCTCGGGTGCTCGAAGCTCGGGCCGAGCCTCCCAAGATACTCGTGTACTCGGCCCGAGCAACGAGCCCAATGTTATCCTATGGGAGACCCGAGTATTTTTGTGAAATGACCTCCCGGCAGCATGGAGAAACCCTAAAAATGTCACAAAAGTCTCAGAAGAGTGCTCAAATGACATGGCAACAGCATGGGGAAGACCCCTTGAAGCATTTATCACTGAAAAGTCACAGCTGTGAACAATTTTGTCCGCGTTTTACGCCATTTTTACGGACTCACCAGAAAACCTTCCAAAATGACCCCAAAATGATTTTTCATGGCGGAAATGTTAAGGGCACATACCCAATAGTGAGATAGAGCTGGTGTATGTTACTTTTTGAGATCAATACATGAAAGATTTTACGTGAAAACATTGTGTGGCACTCCGATGTCCCTGAGAAGAGACGTACATGAAGGCCTCTTGAGTCTAATGTGCCCATTTTGAGGAAGTGAGTCTTTGTAGTATTTTCCTTTGCCAGGGCAGTCCTAAATTGTGAGGTTCACCAATGCCCCTGCATACAGACGTGCATGAGGGCCTGTAAACCTGAAGTGCCCATTGGAAGGAAGTGGGTGTATTATAGTATAGCCCTTAGGCAGGGAAGCCAAACATTGGGAGGCTCCACGTTGTCCCTGGATAGAGACGTGCATGAAGGCCTGTAAACCTGAAGTGCCCATTGGAAGGAAGTGGGTGTATTATAGTATAGCCCTTAGGCAGGGAAGCCAAACATTGGGAGGCTCCACGTTGTCCCTGGATAGAGACGTGCATGAAGGCCTGTAAACCTGAAGTGCCCATTGGAAGGAAGTGGGTGTATTATAGTATAGCCCTTAGGCAGGGAAGCCAAACATTGGGAGGCTCCACGTTGTCCCTGGATAGAGACGTGCATGAAGGCCTGTAAACCTGAAGTGCCCATTGGAAGGAAGTGGGTGTATTATAGTATAGCCCTTAGGCAGGGAAGCCAAACATTGGGAGGCTCCACGTTGTCCCTGGATAGAGACGTGCATGAAGGCCTGTAAACCTGAAGTGCCCATTGGAAGGAAGTGGGTGTATTATAGTATAGCCCTTAGGCAGGGAAGCCAAACATTGGGAGGCTCCACGTTGTCCCTGGATAGAGACGTGCATGAAGGCCTGTAAACCTGAAGTGCCCATTGGAAGGAAGTGGGTGTATTATAGTATAGCCCTTAGGCAGGGAAGCCAAACATTGGGAGGCTCCACGTTGTCCCTGGATAGAGACGTGCATGAAGGCCTGTAAACCTGAAGTGCCCATTGGAAGGAAGTGGGTGTATTATAGTATAGCCCTTAGGCAGGGAAGCCAAACATTGGGAGGCTCCACGTTGTCCCTGGATAGAGACCTGTTAGGTTCTTAGTGCCTCCGTGCTTGCATTTAAAAACCGCACGTGTGTGCCTGTTGGTGGCAGCTTTCCGCTGCATTTGTGTGAGTTTTGCACAAACTTGGATATAACACACAAGTCTAGTGAATACACATCAGCACAGCATTGCAAAATGCGCAAGGGCGTTGTCAACGAACAAGGAAGTGGACGTGATGGTGGTGCAGGCAGACACCGAGGTTGTGTGCAAGCTCTAATTTCGCCACAACAAAGGGCCACATCTAGTCGCTCGCACGTCCTGTCCCAAATTCTTGGGGACCGCAGCAGTACACCCCTCTTGAACCAAGACCAGTGTCAACAGGTTGTTAGTTGGATAGCGGATAATGCTTCCAGTCAGATTGGCACCACCACAAACACTCTGTCTTCCACACGGTCAAGTGTCAGTAGCCGTGATACTGCACCGCACATTTCAGAACCTGATCCTCCTTCCTACCACCAGGCCGAGTACACGTCCACGGACATTACTGATCCCACACTTGGACACTCGGAATAGCTGTTCGTTCACGTTTCCATTCACAAATTCTGGCCTCTCGCCAGCTCCTGTTGAAGTGGGCCATGACGAGATTGTATGTACAGATGCACAAATATTTGAGCAGCCACGTTCTCACGAAGTTGGCAACGTGTCTCAACAAGGGGTGGCCGATGATGAGACACAATTGTCAGGAAGTCAGGAGGAGGAGCAGGGTGCGGAAGAGGAAGACGACGTGGTGGATGATCCAGTAACTGACCCAACCTGGCAGGAGGATATGCAGAGCGAGGACAGCAGTGCACAGGGGGAGGGAGGCGTAGCATCACAACAGGCAGTAAGAAGCAGAGTGGTGGCCCCAGGCAGACGTCAGTCAACTGTTCCCCGGAACAACACGACACAAGGTGCCTGTACAAATGTTAGGTCTTCCCGAGTCTGGCTGTAATACTATTGTATGTATTGAGGATTTCGATTGCGTTAGGGCAATGACAACCAGAGACGAGTTCTTGGTGCAAGACATTTATAATATGCAACCAGCAAATATGTACATAAACGGAACAAAAACACAGTAGAACATAAATACAGGAAATACCTTCCAGGGACTGAGCGAAAGGGAATTCCCGGTACCGCGCACCGGACTCCCCCAGGGAGACCACCAACAGCAAACCCCTATACAGGGACTGTCTGGCAATCACCCCAGAAGCCCTAAATGCGCAGCAGCCGGGACACAAAAGGGCAATAGGTAAGTCGAAAAATGTCTGTACGTGATGTGAGTCCAGAGTGGTATTAAACGGAAGGAACCGGGCAGAAGTTCCGACCAAAGACGGCAAACGGAGTCCAGGTACAGCTAGATGATACCAGATGAAGTCCAGAGTCGGTGTCGGTTGTTTTCCAAGAGGATCCGAATAACAATCAGGAACCAAAAGCAGCAGGGCAGGAGCACACAGGAAGCAGTATACTCAGGCACTGGACTAAGCTTTAGGGGCGGCTTTTAAACAGATGGACAGGAAGTAGGGCAACATAACAGAAAACTCCATGTTAACAAAGGGCAAGCTCTTTCAAAAGAAAACTGGAAAACCAGGAACTCTGACACTGGCAGTTTTTTAAGTTGGCTCCAGATGATTCTAAAAAGGCCATTTGCAACACCTGCCATGCCAGCATCAGCAGGGGTACCAAAACTAGCAGCCTGACCACCACCAGCATGATCAGGCACATGTCAGCCAAGCACCCGACTTTGTGGGAAGTACAACAGAGTCGAGGAGCAGTGCTTGCTGATGTCACTGCTACGTCTTCGCTGGTTGTGCATGCGAGCCAATCCCCTGTCCATGCTGCCTGCGAACAAGCCTCCTCCACTCCTGCACCTGCAGTTGCCTACGCAGAAAGAACACCATCATCAAGCACGTCCTTGTCCCAGCGCAACGTTCAGTTATCCATTCAGCAAACCTTTGAGCGCAGGCGCAAATACACTGCCAACACCCCACATGCCACAGTTCTAAATGCTAACATTTCGCGACTGCTTGCGCTGGAAATGTTGCCTTTTAGGCTGGTTGAGACAGAAGCATTCCGCGAACTGATGGTGGCAGCTGTCCCACGTTACTCGGTCCACAGCCGCCACTATTTCTCCCTGTGTGCCGTCCCCGCATTGCATAACTAACCACGTGTCACAAAACATCACACGTGCCCGGAACAACGCTGTTTCAGCCAAAGTCCACCTAACCACAGACACGTGGACAAGTGCATGTGGGCAAGGCCGCTACATCTCGTTGACGTCACACTGGGTTAATATTGTGCAAGCTGGGACCCAGTCTGAGCGAGGGACGGAATACGTCCTTCACACACCAAGTTTTGCAGGCCCTACCTCAGTCAGGGTTTCACACACACTCTACAGCTCCGGAATGTCATGCTCCTCAGCCTCCTCCTCCTCCTGCGCATCCTGATCCACTTTACCCTCCACACCAGTCCCAAGCTGTAAGTGTCGCTGGCGGAGGAGGGGACGGTGCGCTCTCCCACTGCTCGGGTCCGGCTGACGCAGCTCTACGGCTGCTGCTGCTCGTTGGCTCGAGCGATGGCCGGATCCCGGGGACTCGAGCGGCGCTACTCGCCCGTGAGTGAAAAGGGGTGGTTTGGGTTTTGGGGATATTGTCCGTGACGCCACCCACGGTTGTGGTGATTGTGTGGACACCACCGCTGCTCTGGACGGGGATCCCGGGAGCCTGTGACAGGGAGCAGCTTTGTTGTTATTTCTCCCCTACGTGGGTAGGGGGGTTGGTTGTCCCGGGGCCTGGTGATGGGGTAGAGATGGATGACAGGCGGGTTGCGGGGCCTGATGAAGTGCATGGTCGCAGGGGCAGCGCTGTGCCGCACGGCACGGAGGTACTCACTCAGCCCAATGATGATGACACAGTTCAGGGTAAAACAAGTGGCTGGATGGACAGGTCACTCGGACGGCTGCGGTTGTTCCTCCCTGCAGGTTAGTGATGACTGTCTCTCCCTGCACCGAAGTTAAGTGTTGGTAGTGATGGTTTCCCAACGGTAACCCGCTCCCTGACCTGGATATGGGCCGGAGGAGCCCCTTTTGCCCACAGGCGCTGGCCCTGGGAGACGGTTGCCCTTGCCGGTGGCTGTGTCTCCCCTTCACGGTTGTACGGTTGCCTTCTATCTGGACTTGGCTGTTTGGAAACCCTGAGGTCCCCTTCAATAACGGATTTGGCAAATTCACGGCGACACCAAGCCTTGCCGGGATCCGAAAGTCCTCTGCCAATGGTGCTGGCTTCGCTTTGTATACCGGTCCGGTACGGCCGGGTCACCACCCGTCCACGGTCCTTACGGCAGACTCCAATCGGCCTCCACTGCAGACGGTCACCACATCCTGCCAACCTTGCTGTCCTGTCCAGGCCACACACCCGGACCAACTTCAGGCTCTTTGCTGTCACTTTTCTCCTCTCTACTACTTTCCTCCTTCCACTTCCTTAGCTTAACTCTCACTGCCTGTGTTTTCCCTCCTCCTCGGTGGGTGGAGACCAACCGCCTGGCTCCACACCCTGGTGTGGACAACAGCCCCTGGGGAAGGCAACAAGGATTTTGTGTTTTGACTATGATATGCCTGCAGGGAGTGTGGGGTGTTTAAGTGTTGTGCTCTGTGGCCCCTGGCTTGTCCAGGGCGATACAGAAGCACTGCAGCACTGCCTCGGCGAAGCGGCAACAGGCAGTGCTGAAGCTAATCTGCATAGGTGACAAACCCCACAATGCAGAAGAGGTGTGGACAGCTCTGAAACAGCAGGCAGATCACTGGCTCACAACTCTGAACCTAAAGCCAGGAAAGGTGGTGTGTGACAATGGCCGGAACCTGGTGGCGGCTTTGAGGCGAGGCCAGCTGACACATGTTCCATGCTTGGCCCATGTGCTCAACCTCGAGGTTCAGCGGTTTCTAAAGTCATAGTCAGAGCTGTCTGATCTGCTGGTAAAAGTTCGCCGCCTGTCTGCACATTTTCGAAAGTCACCTACTGCTTCAGCCGGCCTTGCCGCCTTAAGACGCCGTTTGCATCTTCCGGCACACAGACTGGTGTGTGATGTCCCCACGCGTTGGAATTCAACTCTGCACATGTTGGTCAGGATATGTGAGCAGAAGAGGGCAGTTGTTGAGTACCTGCATCACCTAAGCCGTCGGGAAATGGGTCAAACTCCACACATAACACCTGAGGAGTGGAGATGGATGTCCGACCTATGCACCATCCGCCAAAACTTTGAGGACTACAACAAGATGGTGAGCGGCGATGACGACATTATTAGCGTCACCATACCGCTTCTCTGCCTTCTAAAATGGTCTCTGCTCAGAAAACAAACATGATGCATTGCAGGCGGAGCGCGATGAGTTTCAGCAAGAAACAGTAGTGGGTGTGGGTGATGATAACACACAGCCCAGCCTCGTCTCATCACAACGTGCAGTGGAGGACTATGACGAGGAGGAGGATGAAGACATGGAGCAACTCTCTGGCCAAATTGAGGATATGACATGCAGTCATATCCTCGGTTCAGCGTGGCTGGCCAGAGGACAGGGTAGATGATGAGGAGGAGGAGGACAGCATGTTCAGTCATCGTGTCGTTCAGGATACTGAAGTGATGGCTGTTAAGAGTCTGGCACACATGGCTGACTTTATGGTAAGCTGCCTGTCTCGTGACCCTCGCGTTAAGAACATCTTGGCCGACAATCATTACTGGTTGGTAACACTGTTAGACCCACGCTAAAAGGAGAACTTTATGTCTCTTATTCCCGAGGCGGAGAGGTCAGGCAAAATGCAGCAGTTCCAGAAGGCCATAGTCACGGAAGTAGGCAAAGCATTCCCCTCACAAAACGCTAGCGGCATAGGTCATGAATCAGTGGACAACCGAGGCGTACAGCCGAGAGAGGCACAAGTCCAATCCGCCAGAGGTAGGGGAACAGTCTTTAAGATGTGTGACAGTTTTCTCAGCCCCTCACGTACCACAGCCCCTGAGGTGCGGGGTAGTGCCACAAGAAATCCTAAGTTTGCCCAGATGCTGAAGGAGTACCTTGCAGATCGAACAACTGTACTCCGACATTCCTCTGTGCCTTACAATTATTGGGTATCCAAGCTGGACACGTGGCATGAATTGGCTCTCTACGCCTTGGAAGGCCTGGCCTGCCCTGCTGCTAGCGTTTTGTCAGAGCGTGTTTTTAGTGCCGCAGGTGGAATCATTACAGATAAACGCACCCGCCTGTCAACTGAAAATGCTGACAAGCTGACTCTGATCAAGATGAACAAGGGTTGGATTGGGCCAGACTTCACCACACCACCAGCAAATGAGAGCGGAATTTAAAGTTTGCCATGTACCTCCACTCACCCATGGGTACACACTTCTGGAGTTTGGCTAATCGCTGGACTGCTCCTCCTTCTCCTCATGCGCCACCATGATGATGACCGTTACAAATTGCAATACTTAGGCCTTTGTTTCAGGTATACCCCCAGTGGTAAATTTTTTCGCCCATTCTTTGCAGAATGGACATTACAACGACAGGAGACCCACTCCTTTGCAATGGGAACAATGTTTTGAGGCCCTCATGCACGTCTCTATCCAGGGACAACGTGGAGCCTGACGCTGCCACCGACTGCCACACACGTGCTGTTTTTAAATGCAAGCACGGACGCAATAAGAACCTAACTGGTTTTTAGGAGCGACAATTACTGAGAAGTCTGACACTATCAGACACTGCTGACTGACGTGTATTATACACTAGACTTGTGCGTTATATAATAGTTTGTGCAAAACGCGCACCTGTACCCTGCCACCGACTGCCACACACGTGCTGTTTTTAAATGCAAGCACGGACGCAATAAGAACCTAACTGGTTTTTAGGAGCGACAATTACTGAGAAGTCTGACACTATCAGACACTGCTGACTGACGTGTATTATACACTAGACTTGTGCGTTATATAATAGTTTGTGCAAAACGCGCACCTGTACCCTGCCACCGACTGCCACACACGTGCTGTTTTTAAATGCAAGCACGGACGCAATAAGAACCTAACTGGTTTTTAGGAGCGACAATTACTGAGAAGTCTGACACTATCAGACACTGCTGACTGACGTGTATTATACACTAGACTTGTGCGTTATATAATAGTTTGTGCAAAACGCGCACCTGTACCCTGCCACCGACTGCCACACACGTGCTGTTTTTAAATGCAAGCACGGACGCAATAAGAACCTAACTGGTTTTTAGGAGCGACAATTACTGAGAAGTCTGACACTATCAGACACTGCTGACTGACGTGTATTATACACTAGACTTGTGCGTTATATAATAGTTTGTGCAAAACGCGCACCTGTACCCTGCCACCGACTGCCACACACGTGCTGTTTTTAAATGCAAGCACGGACGCAATAAGAACCTAACTGGTTTTTAGGAGCGACAATTACTGAGAAGTCTGACACTATCAGACACTGCTGACTGACGTGTATTATACACTAGACTTGTGCGTTATATAATAGTTTGTGCAAAACGCGCACCTGTACCCTGCCACCGACTGCCACACACGTGCTGTTTTTAAATGCAAGCACGGACGCAATAAGAACCTAACTGGTTTTTAGGAGCGACAATTACTGAGAAGTCTGACACTATCAGACACTGCTGACTGACGTGTATTATACACTAGACTTGTGCGTTATATAATAGTTTGTGCAAAACGCGCACCTGTACCCTGCCACCGACTGCCACACACGTGCTGTTTTTAAATGCAAGCACGGACGCAATAAGAACCTAACTGGTTTTTAGGAGCGACAATTACTGAGAAGTCTGACACTATCAGACACTGCTGACTGACGTGTATTATACACTAGACTTGTGCGTTATATAATAGTTTGTGCAAAACGCGCACCTGTACCCTGCCACCGACTGCCACACACGTGCTGTTTTTAAATGCAAGCACGGACGCAATAAGAACCTAACTGGTTTTTAGGAGCGACAATTACTGAGAAGTCTGACACTATCAGACACTGCTGACTGACGTGTATTATACACTAGACTTGTGCGTTATATAATAGTTTGTGCAAAACGCGCACCTGTACCCTGCCACCGACTGCCACACACGTGCTGTTTTTAAATGCAAGCACGGACGCAATAAGAACCTAACTGGTTTTTAGGAGCGACAATTACTGAGAAGTCTGACACTATCAGACACTGCTGACTGACGTGTATTATACACTAGACTTGTGCGTTATATAATAGTTTGTGCAAAACGCGCACCTGTACCCTGCCACCGACTGCCACACACGTGCTGTTTTTAAATGCAAGCACGGACGCAATAAGAACCTAACTGGTTTTTAGGAGCGACAATTACTGAGAAGTCTGACACTATCAGACACTGCTGACTGACGTGTATTATACACTAGACTTGTGCGTTATATAATAGTTTGTGCAAAACGCGCACCTGTACCCTGCCACCGACTGCCACACACGTGCTGTTTTTAAATGCAAGCACGGACGCAATAAGAACCTAACTGGTTTTTAGGAGCGACAATTACTGAGAAGTCTGACACTATCAGACACTGCTGACTGACGTGTATTATACACTAGACTTGTGCGTTATATAATAGTTTGTGCAAAACGCGCACCTGTACCCTGCCACCGACTGCCACACACGTGCTGTTTTTAAATGCAAGCACGGACGCAATAAGAACCTAACTGGTTTTTAGGAGCGACAATTACTGAGAAGTCTGACACTATCAGACACTGCTGACTGACGTGTATTATACACTAGACTTGTGCGTTATATAATAGTTTGTGCAAAACGCGCACCTGTACCCTGCCACCGACTGCCACACACGTGCTGTTTTTAAATGCAAGCACGGACGCAATAAGAACCTAACTGGTTTTTAGGAGCGACAATTACTGAGAAGTCTGACACTATCTGGACTGTTTTACACTATGTACACCAGCCCCAGATATGATGAAGGCTGGTATACGGTCACCACTAGGAATGGCTATATATACCCTGCCTGCCTGCCTGTATACTGCTACAATAGTCCTGACAAGGACTCTTCTGGTCACTAGCCTGTATTCCGACCTGGCTATACCCTGCCTGTATATAGCAACAATAGTCCTGAGAAGGACTCTGCTACTGTACTCCGACCTGGCTATACCCTGCCTGCCTGTATACAACTAGAATAGTCCTGAGAAGGACTTCTGGTCACACTGTTTGCAGCCCTGCTCCGGAACTAACTATAAAGGGCCGCAAAGCTTTCCCTGAATCAGCGACACTCTCCCTACACTCACTGTCAGAATAGCTGTGAGCAGAGCACAGCGCGCCGGCCTATATAAAGGCTCGGTGACGCTGTGCAGGCCGGCCAATCACTGCAATTCCACAACTAACAGGGCTGTGGCATTGCAGTGGTCTGCCAGCCAATCCCTGCATGAGGGCTGGCTCTCAAAAGAGCGCCAACATGCAGAAATGAAGACCACGAGTAAAGCACGAGTATCGCGAGATTACTCGGTCCCCGCCGAGCAGCCCGAGTACAGTGATACTCGTGCGAGTACCGAGTAGTGACAAGCATGCTCGCTCATCACTAGTTACTATATATAACTATAACTCCATCATGGCCTTAAAGGAGTTTTCCCACACACAAAGTTAATTTTAAAGTTCATTTTAATCAATAGATCTTGGAATAATAATAATTTACACAATTGGATGTGTTTACAAAAAATGTTCCTGTGTTGAGATAATCTTTTATATGTGTCCCTGCTATGTACTGTGTAATGGTCGTGTCTGACTGTACAGGGACATAGTCTGATCATACCACATCTCCTGTGCTGAGATAATCTTATTTATGTGTCCCTGCTGTCGACTGTACAGGGACATAATCTGATCATACCACATCTCCTGGGCAGAGGAGGACACAAAGACTATACAAATATTACAGCAGTGGGTTATAGCTGATGAATAATTTGTGATCCTGTGCTGTAATATATTTATACTTTTCAGATGTGGTATGATCAGACCATCTCGCTGTATGGTCAGACACAGCCATTAAAAAAATCTGGTTCCGGCCCTGGATGTATCCTGGGTACCTGGCCGGACGCCAGTCCCCATATAAGTCTATGTGGGAAAGAATCCAGAGATTAAAAATTATGGTAGAAGGGATAGGGGGATAGGAGCAAGCGCTCTATACTTACCAAGGCTCTGGCGTGGCTGTAACTGCTCCCGCTGCAGCTCATTCACTTCCGGGGCCATGCATTTGCCTTCATGCATATGCACTGCTTTCCCTGCCCATCAACGTCTGTGATTGGTTTCAGTCAGACACGTTTCACCCTGAGAGACAGCTTCTGACTGCCTCTAATCACAAATTCTATGGCCGTCTATCGTGGTATAAAAATAAATAAATAAAACATTTGTCATAGGGTCCCCCTGTTTTATGATATTCAGCACAGATAAAGCATACGGCTACAGGCTGCAGCCCCCAGGCGTGTGCTTATCTTGTCTAAGAGGAACCAATTGTGGCTTATTTTAAATGTATTTAAATAAATAATATTAAAAACCGATGTGTGGTTCCTTCCAATTTTGATACCCAGGCATGATAAAGCCCAAAAGTTGGGAGCTGAATTTCTCAGGCTGGAGAGACCCATGCTTATTGCCTCTTCCCACAGCCTAAAAATAGCAGCCTGCAGCCACCCAGAATTAAAAGACAAATGGGGTGTAGTAACAAAAGAAGTGCACAAGATGGCGTACCAGAGCAGGCGCCGAAACGTGCGTAGGTGGGATCTGGCGCCATTCCAGCGGTGAGTTAAGCGGTCTGTGGTCTTTTTAACTCTCATTTACTTATATCACCTGGGGGGTTTTTCACCTGTCACGGGGTCTCAACCTTTGACTTATGTTTATCTGACTGTGTACTGGGTGTTTTTCCCTTGTAAGTTCCATACATGGTATACGCTCCTTGTAAACCAGACACTTCCTCCTCACATCTCTGGTACGCCATCTTGTGCACTTCTTTTCTTACTACACCCCATTTGTCTTTTAATATTTTCTTAATAAAGATTATTACTTTTATATGACGTTGCTTCTGATTCTTCTTTGTGTGAATTGGTTCTATATAACTATTTGAATCAGTATATCCATTCTACTGTGACTGAGGGGTGGTGGTAATCTCTCACTTTGAGTGACCACTTAGATTAATTTTCTTGGTCCTTATTTTTTGGCTGAAAATTTGTTTTGAGCCACCCAGAATTGTTGCATCCATTAGATGCGATAATCCCAGAACTTTACCCCGTTCTTCCCAATTATCCTAGTGTGGTGGTAATTGGGGTAATAAGGAGTTAATGGCAACTCACAGCTGACACTAAGCCCTAGATTAGTAGTGGGAGGTGTCTATGAGACCCCCATTACTAATCTGTAAGTGAAAGTAAATAAACACAAACATTGAAAAAATCCTTTATTTGGAATAAAGACCAAAAAACACCCTCTTTCATCACTTTATTAACCCCCCCAAAACACCCCTGAAGGTCCGACATAATTCACATGAGGTCCCACAATAATTCAGCTTTGCTACATCTGAAATTACAGCGCACAATTCTGGAACATGTTCGCACGCTGTAACTGCAGGCAGAGAATGAACCACGATCAGCGGTGATGTCACTCAGGTTAGTTACAGCCACAGCTGGAGGTTGCTACGGTCCTTCACTGTGACTGTAGCTAAACTGACCTCAGGTGGGGTCATCGAGCTTAATGAAGTACACTATTAACCCCTTATTACTCCAATTGTCACCACCGCAGGGCAATCAGGAAGAGCCGGGTAAAGTACTGAGATTGTCGCATGTAATGGTTACGACAATTCTGGGCGGCTGCAGGCTACTATTTTTAGCCTGGGGGGACTCAATAAGCACAGGTCTCCCCAGCCTGAGAATACCAACCCCCAGCTCTCAGGCTTTATCTTGGCTGGCTATCAAAATTGCCACCCACCATTTTTTTTAAATAATTTTTTTTAAAAAGTCGGATGCAGTTCCTCTTATTTTTATACACAGTCAAGATAAGCGCATGGCTGGGGCTGCAGCCTGTAGCCGTAGGCTTTATCTGTGCTGGGTATTAAAATATGGGGGGATCCTACGAAATTTTTCTTTACTTATTTATTTTTACTGTACGATAGATCCCCAGACAGGGTCTGTGTTTGGAAGCATCAGACATGCTGTCGCTCAGCATATGGGCACGCCTGACTGCAACCAATCACAGACGCCGATGGGTGGGGAAAGCATGAAGGCTAATGCGCAGCCCCGGAAGCGAATGAGCGGCCACAGGAGCAGTTACAGCCGTGCCGGAGCCTCGGTAAGTATGGCACCGCTTGTTTTATTATTTTTTTCTTTATTTTTACTTCATTTTTTTGTATTACCCCAGTGCCAGATCGGGATCAATATCCCCTGATAATTCCAGGTCCAGACCCAGCACTCAGGTACATTTGAAAGAGCGCAAATCCAGACATTTACAGTCCAGGTCCGCCCATCACTAGTCAGGATCTATTTTTTTCTTCAAAATTCTATTTAGAAATGTAGTATTGTGGCATTGCAACTGCTAGAGTGACGTATTCATTCCAAAAAAGTGTTATATTTATGACAACCAGGGAGTGCACACCAAAGAAAATAAAAACATTTCTCTGAAGTTTCAGTTAAGTCTAAAACCCAGTTGTTGGATTCAAGGGAGAAAAGAGAGGGCTCCCGATCCATCCATGTCTTCGGCTGGCCAATCAAATTCATTAGAAGTTAATCTGGGAAACGTACTAAAAGGTTTTTAATCTTTCATAATGATCCCAGCCTGTATGAGGCCTTTATGCATTACCACTATGAGGAATTGTATAAACTATGTTAAGGCCGCTTTACACGCTACGTTATATCTAACGATATGTCGTCGGGGTCACGTCGTTAGTGACGCACATCCGGCATCGTTTGACATATTGACTCGCCCACCCCAGGGCTATGGGACACCCGGTGCCGGGCCGGACTAGTCTGGGGGTCGTCAGTGGTGGCGGGGCCCGACTCCGTGACCCTGGCGGGAGTCAATTAACATGGCTTCAGTGGGGGTGCTTAAAGTTTAAATTTGTGACGCCACCTGTGGTTTGCGGCTATTATGCCGCTGCTGCTGTATGGGACCTCCGGGGCTGGTGGAATGGCAGCATGGATGGTCCTGCTCCCCACAGGTGGAGCGGTACCCCGGGGCAACAGTTGGTGCTTGTAAGAGTCTATGAGGGTTTTGTAGATGGTGTAGTGCAGGCAAAATAACAGAGGCAACACCAGGGGGTGCAGTTTCAAGATGTTTACTCACAGTTCCTGGGTTACGGTGCACTGTGCCTTTGGACTGCTGGAACCCCCTGTCAGGGCCTCCGCTGATCCCGGGTAGATCTGGGAATAAAAGCAGGTACACCCTTCTATTGTGTTCCTCTCTTCAGCTGTCTTCTAAGCCTTGCCTTTGCTGGATGAACCTGGCTTGGCCTCTGTGACGACATGGACTCTCATGGGTTAAAGTTTCTTAAAATTCAGCCAGACAGGATGATAGATTGTTTATAGACGGGGGATAAGCCCCTCATTGTTTCTACAAGACTCTTGTTGACTCATGTAATTGTGTTGGCCACTGAAAGCCAGACGTATTGTATCTCCAGACTCTTCCAGTAATCATTGTATTGTAGTTGTGTATTGCTAATGTGATTAACTTAGTAGCCATTGTCTAGTCAGTGGCTCCCAGACTACATGTATACCCTCAGTCTTTCTGTAGACATCATTTGGATGAACATTGTCCATGCAGCTTGAGATTCATCCAATGGGAGAGGCGCTCTTGTCCAACCAATCGATGCGGACGCAGTGTATCTAAGTGGAAGGCTGTGGCTATAAAAGGGACTTCTTTAAGCCACCAGGTGGTTGATGGATGCTGATGGATCCAGTCTAAGCTCTTCGGAGCTGACTAGAGGATCAGGATATCTTATGGCTTCAATCTAGGGACTCCGGTTCCGGTTGGAGACCATATCCACAGCCTAGGGATTTCGACTCCGGCTGCCAGGATTGTATCATCAAACCAAGGACTACTTAAGGAAGAAACCCAGGTTGGGACAATTTGGTCACTTGGCTACAGTCTTTGCAGACCTCACACAGCTTCCTAAATCTGGCGCTATTCCTTTCTCGGTGGGTGCCCGCCGAAAGCGGGGTGCTGCTGGATTGGAGTAAGCGGCCCTGGAACCTCTGAGCAAGGACATTCTAAATCCCTGGTGAGCCAGCGGAAGGGTGAGTGTTGTGAATGTTAGTTATGTTTTGGCTGCTGGGAGGCTCCCTCTGGTGGCCAGGAATGGTTTGGACAGAGACCAGGTGTGTTGTGCAGTGGGTGTTTCCTTTGCTAACTCTCTGCTTATTTAAGTCCTGGTCTGATTGCAGGCTGTTGCCGGATGTCAGTTGTTCTTTGTATCTCCAGCCTGCTTAATCTTGCTCTACACCACATCTACTCCAGATAAGTGCTTGCTCTTTATTTATGTATGACAAGGGCACCTGGTATAGGACAGAGTTCAGATCGAGCGATCTGAGGGCCTTTTTGTACTATCAGGAAGTTGATTTTTTTTGCAGGGTTTTTCTCTGGCCACCATCAGTCCCTTTCCTGTCCTTTCCTATTTTAGTCAGCAGGGGCCTCACCTTTTGCTTATCCTGTCATCTACCTGTGTATTGTGTTTTTCCTATATCACCGCAGTCTTTGAATGTGGGGGGCTTGCTATTCTTGTCTATTTTCTAAGGCAGAGAGTTATTCATCTTTCCTACCTTTAGGATAGTTAGTTCTCCGGCTGGGTTCGTGGTGCACAGGATGTTAGTTCACCCCTCGGCTACTTCTAGTTGTGATGGTTAGTAAGGGGATGGCGGCCAGATTAGTTGCCAATGCTCTTGTCACCTTTTGCCAATGATTTGTGGTGGTCTTCCATGGTTCCGGATCATAACAGTAGGTTGAAAAAATTCTGGATTCCCGTCGCAGTAGGCATCAGCTTCAGTACCTTGTGAAATGGAAGGGTTATGGGCAGGAGGATAACTCTTGGGTTGTGGCTTCTGACATTCATGCGGACAGGTTGGTTCGCGCCTTCCATCATGCTCATCCCGAGCGACCCGGTGGCGTGGGTGAGGGTTCGGTGACCCCTCCTCAAGGGGGGGGTACTGTTGTGAATGTTAGTTATGTTTTGGCTGCTGGGAGGCTCCCTCTGGTGGCCAGGAATGGTTTGGACAGAGACCAGGTGTGTTGTGCAGTGGGTGTTTCCTTTGCTAACTCTCTGCTTATTTAAGTCCTGGTCTGATTGCAGGCTGTTGCCGGATGTCAGTTGTTCTTTGTATCTCCAGCCTGCTTAATCTTGCTCTACACCACATCTACTCCAGATAAGTGCTTGCTCTTTATTTATTGTCTGGTTCTTTTGCTTATCTGGGTTTGTCATTTGTTGTGGTTGGTTTCAGTTTATTTCCTTCCAGGGATTTTCCCCCTCAGTGGATTGTTGGAGTATAGCTCCTTTGGGTCCATGTGTTTGTGGCTTGTTGAATTTGTTATAATTCTTGTTTTCTGTTCATTGGTATGACAAGGGCACCTGGTATAGGACGGAGTTCAGCTCGAGCGATCTGAGGGCCTTTTTGTACTATCAGGAAGTTGGGTTTTTTTGCAGGGTTTTTCTCTGGCCACCATCAGTCCCTTTCCTGTCCTTTCCTATTTTAGTCAGCGGGGGCCTCACCTTTTGCTAATCCTGTCATCTACCTGTGTATTGTGTTTTTCCTATATCACCGCAGTCTTTGAAAGTGGGGGGCTTGCTATTCTTGTCTATTTTCTGAGGCAGAGAGTTATTCATCTTTCCTACCTTTAGGATAGTTAGTTCTCTGGCTGGGTTCGCGGCGCACAGGATGTTAGTTCACCCCTCGGCTACTTCTAGTTGTGATGGTTAGTAAGGGGATGGCGGCCAGATCTTGTCTCTTGTCACCTTTTGCCAATGATTTGTGGTGGTCTTCCATGGTTCCGGATCATAACAGGTGAGACTCTGTTGCCTGTTACATTTGTGTGTTTTGCTGGTTATGTGCTATGTGCCGTTAATTGTTTGGGGATCCAATAAAGTCTAATTATTGTGGTTCCCTCACCCTGTGTTGTCTGAGTAGTGTTACGCCCACGGTTAAGGAGGCCGGTGTTCAGTTGGGATGAGCCCTGAGCCACGCTGTCTTTCTAAAGGCGGCGGGTTTTAGTGGACGAGAGCACCCACTGAGCCCCGTGTCTCCACAGCCTCCACTACAGCTTCCGGACAAGGGGGCTTGCCTAGCTGGAACTTTACCCTCTTCCCAGAGGTTCTGCAGTGGGCTGTGGCCCTGGGCGCTTGCAACCACCCTGGGCCTCGGTTTTTACCTTTGGAAATGACTTCTCTTCCTCCAGTTTCTAGGGATCGTCCCCTGTCTGCAGCTTAATCCCTCCACCTGATCTTTCTGTGGAACAGGCCCTGTGCTTGAAAGCGGGTCAGTGGCCCTGGAATCCCTTCTGTATTTCTCTGCTGTGGTGTCACCTGGACCTAGCTGGGTCCCAGGGTCTCCACCAGGAAGCGTCACTTTCTCCTTCTTGCTTCTGACTGACTAGAGCACTTCTCTTCTCACTCCTCTCAGCTCTCCTCCTTACTTCAACTCCAAACTCTCACTGACTAAACTTGACCTTCCTGTCTCTACTCTACTCTCGGCTGGCTCCTCCCTCCTACCCTATTGCTAAGCCCTACCCTATGGGAGCAGGGATGGGTCTTACGGCCCCCCAGCATACAGCCTGGGAGGTTTGCTGCCACTGTCCCTGGTCCCTGTGTGTGCCTAACAATGAGTGTAGTGCAAATTTACCTATGGACCGGCGTTTACCCCCTTCCTTACCCAGGATGGGACATCACACCTCTGGCTGGGGTGCAATGTTCCTGTGGCGACGGAAGCCTCAGGGGCGCCACAATATCGTAGCGTGTGACAGCTACGAGCGACTGTGAACGAGCAAAAATACAGTCATATGAAAAAGTTTGGGTACCCCTATTAATGTTAACCTTTTTTCTTTATAACAATTTGGGTTTTTGGAACAGCTATTTCAGTTTCTTATATCTAATAACTGATGGACTGAGTAATATTTCTGGATTGAAATGAGGTTTATTGTACTAACAGAAAATGTGCAATCTGCATTTAAACAAAATTTGACCGGTGCAAAAATATGGGCACCGCAACATAAAAGTGACATTAATATTTTGTAGATCCTCCTTTTGCAAAAATAACAGTCTCTAGTCGTTTCCTGTAGCTTTTAATGAGTTCCTGGATCCTGGATGAAGGTATATTTGACCATTCCTGTTTACAAAACAATTCCAGTTCAGTTAAGTTTGATGGTCGCCGAGCATGGACAGCACGCTTCAAATCATCCCACAGATTTTCAATGATATTCAGGTCTGGGGACTGGGATGGCCATTCCAGAACATTGTAATTGTTCCTCTGCATGAATGCCTGAGTAGATTTGGAGCAGTGTTTTGGATCATTGTCTTGCTGAAAATTCCATCCCCCGCGTAACTTCAACTTCGTCACTGATTCTTGCACATTATTGTCAAGAATCTGCTGATACTGAGTTGAATCCATGCGACCCTCAACTTTAACAAGATTCCCGGTGCTGGCATTGGCCACACAGCCCCAAAGCATGATGGAACCTCCACCAAATTTTACTGTGGGTAGCAAGTGCTTTTCTTGGAATGCCGTGTTTTTTTGCCTCCATGCATAACGCCTTTTTGTATGACCAAACAACTCAATCTTTGTTTCATCAGTCCACGGGACCTTCTTCCAAAATGTATCTGGCTTGTCCAAATGTGCTTTTGCATACCTTAGGCAACTCTGTTTGTGGCGTGCTTGCAGAAACGGCTTCTTTCACATCACTCTCCCATACCGCTTTTCCTTGTGCAACGTGTGCTGTATTGTTCACCGATGCACATTGACACCATCTGCAGCAAAATGATGCTGCAGGTCTTTGGAGGTGGTCTGTGGATTATCCTTGACTGTTCTCACCATTCTTCTTCTCTGCCTTTCTGATATTTTTCTTGGCCTGCCACTTCTGGGCTTAACAAGAACTGTACCTGTGTTCTTCCATTTCCTTACTATGTTCCTCACAGTGGAAACTGACAGTTTAAATCTCTGAGACAACTTTTTGTATCCTTCCCATGAACAACTATGTTGAATAATCTTTGTTTTCAGATCATTTGAGAGTTGTTTTGAGGAGCCCATGATGCCACTCTTCATAGGAGATTCAAATAGGAGAACTACTTGCAAGTGGCCATCTTAAATACCTTTTCTCATGATTGGATACACCTGCCTATGAAGTTAAAAGCTCATTGAGGATACAAAAACCAATTTAGTGCTTTAGTAAGTCAGTAAAAAGTAGTTAGGAGTGATCAAATGAAGAAATTGATAAGGGTGCCCATACTTTTGCACCGGTCAAATTTTGTTTAAATGCGGATTGCACATTTTCTGTTAGTACAATAAACCTCATTTCAATCCAGAAATATTTCTCAGTCCATCAGTTATTAGATATATGAAACTGAAATAGCTGTTGCAAAAACCCAAATTGTTATAAAGAAAAAAGGTTAACATTAATAGGGGTGCCCAAACTTTTTCATATGACTGTACTCACCTTATCGTTGCACATTGACGCGTCGCTCATTTTCAAAAAATCGAACGTCCTTCTGTGCTCCGGTTGTTCATCGTTCCCGAGGCAGCACACATCGCTCCTTGTGACACCCCGGGAACAATGAACTGCAGCTTACCTGCGTCCCGCCGGTAATGCGGAAGGAAGGGGGTGGGCGAGATGTTTACGTCCCGCTCATCTCCGGTCCTTCGCTTCTATTGGCCGGCCGCTGTGTGACGTCGCTGTGACACCGAACGTCCCTCCCCCTTCAGGAAGTAGATGTTCGCCGCCCACAGCGAGGTCGTTTGGGAGGTAAGTACGTGTGATGGGGGTTTACGATTTGTGCGACACGGGCAACAAATTGCCCGTAACACACAAACGATGAGGTCGGGTGCAATCGCTCATGCGAACGCACGATAACTCGTAGCGTGTAAAGCAGCCTTTAGTGTTTGACATTCTGGGAAGTAGACTGTGTGTCAGTGAGGGACGCTGCAGTAACTACCGTAGCTAAATGGTAGTCAGTAATTGTCAAAAAGTCACAGAATCTGAGGGACCTGTCACTTTATACATACAGTCTGATCTGTAGACACAATGGTATAGAGAAGGAGAAGCTGAGTAAAATGATATATAGGTTTGTTGGAAAAAAAATCAGTTATCATGTATTTTACTCATTGAAATCCCTGGTGTTTGTGTGACGTCCCTGGACTATCCGGTCGTCACAGGGTTGTGTGCAATCTATCCTACCGTGCAGTATTCCACCTCCCTCTTGGTTCTGGGTTCCTATCTTAATAGTGTTACCTCCAACAGCAAATCAAATCCTAGATACACCCTGCACCACACCCACCAGGCACACCAGTGGACGGCTTGAGTGGAATAGAGTCACCCACCTGGGAGGTCAGGGAGGGGAGAAGAGGAATGTAGTCAGTGAGTAGTGAGTAGTGAGCAGTGAGGAACCCCTCGAGCTGTGAGGAGCTCAGAGGAGGTTGGGAGTAGTGGCTCCCAAGAGAAGCTGTCTAGGTTGCAGACGGTGGTCTGGACCTAGAGGAGTCGCAGGGGATTGTGGCAAGATGTCTGGACCTGTCGAGGAGGACGGCCAGCAGCCTAGCACTGTCACCGATCCTGGACCAAAGGCACGGCGGGGTACACGGACCCTAGGTCGGGGAGAAGCTTCAGGCAACCCAACAATTCATCTGAGGAGAACAGAGCCTTTATGATCTGTTCCCACCTGCTCCAGAATCGGGTCATTAGCGCAACGAGGGGGATAGGACTTTCCAACCCAAAACAGTCCAGAAAATCCCAAGCATGAGCCCTGAGAGCAAGCTCCCACACTTAGCCACAGTGGGGAGCGGGGCCCGGTAAGTTTCAGACTACTGGGCAGCCATGTTGAATTTAAACTTAGTGCCAGGAGGCAGGTCACGGATCACCAGGCAACACTATGGGGGAACGGGACCCCGATGAGCTCCCATCAGCGGCAGCAGTACCCAGAGAATTGGTTTACCCAGTTGTCAGCGTCTGCTTATGGACTGAGTGAGTACGAGAGTGACCCCTGCATCCCACGGCATCCCACACCGAGTCCCGGGGCATTCCCCTATACCCGTGGAGGGCTACGACACCTTGCTGCCCCACTTCATCACCCCGGGTACTCCCAACGGTAGCGGCGGTACTCCCAATTACCGTACACCACGTGTGGCGTCACGAACTATATCTAAATTCCCCTGTACATACTCCCCTTTCATTTGAGTTGCCGCACGACCCCGGTTTCCGGAGACCCTCGAGCCACAGCGAACCCGGATCCGAGCAGCTCGGCTGCTTCCACGGGGGCGGCACATTTGTATATGAATGAAGTGGGAGGTCCTACTCAGTCATTGATATACATCTTTGCATGCACAGTCATACAAGAAGGACTGTTAATCATTAAACAGGACTGCCCACTGCACTCACCAGGGAGTTCAATAAATAAATTGCAAGATTTACTGAACGTTTTCACACAAAAACTATATCTGATCAGCTCCTGCTCTAGAACATCCTGCCTGTAGACCAGATATCAGTTTTAGCATAACTGGTTCACTTAAAGGAATCATGCTGCTTTATAATGACAGCAGAAGTTTTCATGAACTACTGTATAAAGTACATCTTGTACCTTGGGTATCTAAGTATAGTGTAGTCACATGCATTTTTACAACAAATGTGATATGATGATACATTGAAACAAACAATATTTAAAAATAATTATGTAAATTGTGATCCAGACCCATAAAGTGACTATGAAATATATTGAAAAAGACTAAGAATTCCTCTTACCCGAAGTGTATCTTTACCCGATACACCAACAAGTTCTCCAGTTCCATAATGTATTGAAAAGGTTCTTCCACCATGATGATAGGAAGCGGATAGAAAAGAGTGGAACTTCTCATGCACACCTAACAATACATGACGACACATGATTTGATTTTGGTCTTGTATAAGTTAAATCAGAAAAAAGTAAGGTAACTACTTATCCTACATGTAAATGCTGTAATTGTAAATGGCATGTCATGTGAACAAAACAGTGTAGGGAACTTTTGCATCTGTCATAGGTGCATACATTTTTTTCCAGTACATACCGTAAAGAGAGATTGATAACACATGAATAAATTAGATACATGAAATAATCTTTGTCCAATATGGAGGAGCCTCTATAGGTGAATAATGAAAGAGAGATTATGCTCTTGTCTGTGACAATTTGCAGCATACATCAGCTTGGCAAAGGATGGACAAGTTTTGCTAACACCCGCAATCCTACTACTTTAACGCACTGAGGATTTTCTGCCCACAAATCTGTGATGGAGAGTCTGCAGAATATTTGCAATGTGGGAACAAATACAGAGGTTGCACCACGAATTTTAGGATTAATGTTTAAACCCCAAACACCCTCTTTAATTTTACATGCTAAATATTTTGGTTGGGAGTTTGAATATTATAATCCTTATATTTTCTTATTGATGACCTACTCGGCTAGTCCAGGAGTTAAGTATTGATGACGTACCTGGGTTGTCCAGGAGTTACATATTGATGATATCTCCGACTTGTCCTGGAGTTACATATTGATGACGTCTCCGGGTTGTCAGGAAATACGCATTGATGACCTCTCCATGTTGTCCTTGAGTTAAGCATTGATGACCTCTCTGGGTTGTCTGGGAGTCACGTACTGATTACCTCTCCTTGTTGTTTGGGAGCTATGTATTGACGACCTCTTCGGGTTGTCAGGAGTTATGTGTTGATAACCTTTCCACAGGATAGGTCATCAATATGAGGTGAAGTGAATAGGAGATAAGGTGCAGTACTTAACAGCAGACACTAAACAATATATAGGAATGTTGTGTTCCGCCCACATATTGTTTAATCTAGTAACAGCCTGCGTAAATAACAGCTGAGATGGGTGTCAGGTCATTATTATGTAAGTCCTGAACAAACTTTTAACTTTATCTGATGCCCCTAATGTTCTACTTCTGAATACAGGGAATTATTTTATTACCACATCCTTATAGCTTATAATGTATACTGTGTTATACACTGCAAATATTATTTTCTAGCATTAGAAATACATCACTTTCCTTTACCAGTCCTTTAAAAAAGCCTGGAAGGATAGGATTCTTTGGGTAACACAAGTATTCTTTACTTACCGTTTGTTCAATTCTTGATATGTGCGCAGATTTATGCAGTGTAAGTACAAGTACACTCTAGAGTCAGCTGCCTATCCTTTATTCTATGGTAATATATGTGTTGCACAACTTACGGCACGCCTCACTGACACAGAAAGAGGATGGGATCCAGAAATTGGAAGATCCAGTGTCGAACACCACACTGAAGTTCTGCGGAGGAGTCCCAAGACTAATCTGTCCATAGTACTGAGCCTGCAAGTATAAATAATATTGTTGGGTTGTAACTATAGATATTCGCTTGGACAACAGTAATGAATGATAGAGACTTCGTCATAACACCTCTTGCTTCATTCTTGAGTCACAACTCTCTGGTATAACGGTATTGCCAGAAACACACTTTTTCTAATAAAACCAATATGTATTATTGGTATTATTGCTATTGCCATGAAGAGCCATTTTAGATCTAGGGCTTATGCATTTGCTGTAGTTTGTATTCTTCTCACAAATTCAGCACTATTCTCTTAATCCCTTCATGACCAAGGATGTATATATATATATATATATATATATATATATATATACACACACACATATATATATATATACACAGTCATATGAAAAAGTTTGGGCACCCCTATTTATGTTAACCTTTTTTCTTTATAACAATTTGGGTTTTTGCAACAGCTATTTCAGTTTCATATATCTAATAACTGATGGACTCAGTAATATTTCTGGATTGAAATGAGGTTGATTGTACTAACAGAAAATGTGCATTACGCATTTAAACAAAATTTGACCGGTGCAAAAGTATGGGCACCTCAACATAAAAGTGACATTAATATTTTGTAGATCCTCCTTTTGCAAAAATAACAGCCTCTAGTCGCTTCCTGTAGCTTTTAATGAGTTCCTGGATCCTGGATGAAGGTATATTTGACTATTCCTGTTTACAAAACAATTCCAGTTCAGTTAAGTTTGATGGTCGCCGAGCATGGACAGCCCGCTTCAAATCATCCCACAGATTTTCAATGATATTCAGGTCTGGGGGCTGGGATTGCCATTCCAGAACATTGTAATTGTCCCTCTGCATGAATGCCTGAGTAGATTTGGAGCGGTGTTTTGGATCATTGTCTTGCTGAAATATCCATCCCCTGCGTAACTTCAACTTCATCACTGATTCTTGCACATTATTGTCAAGAATCTGCTGATACTGAGTTGAATCCATAAGGCCCTCAACTTTAACAAGATTCCCGGTAGCGGAATTGGCCACACAGCCCCAAGGCATGATGGAACCTCCACCAAATTTTACTGTGGGTAGCAAGTGCTTTTCTTGGAATGCCGTGTTTTTTTGCCTCCATGCATAACGCCTTTTTGCATGACCAAACAACTCAATCTTTGTTTCATCAGTCCACAGGACCTTTTTCCAAAATGTAACTGGCTTGTCCAAATGTGCTTTTGCATACCTCAGGCGACTCTGTTTGTGGCGTGCGTGCAGAAACGGCTTCTTTCGCATCACTCCCCCATACAGCTTCTCCTTGTGCAACGTGCGCTGTACTGTTGACCGATGCACATTGACACCATCTGCAGCAAGATGAAGCTGCAGGTCTTTGGAGGTGGTCTGTGGATTGTCCTTGACTGTTCTCACCATCATTCTTCTCTGCCTTTCTGATATTTTTCTTGGCCTGCCACTTCTGGGCTTAACAAGAACTGTACCTGTGTTCTTCCATTTCCTTACTATGTTCCTCACAGTGGAAACTGACAGTTTAAATCTCTGAGACAACTTTTTGTATTTTTCCCCTGAACAACCATGTTGAATAATCTTTGTTTTCAGATCATTTGAGAGTTGTTTTGAGGAGCCCATGATGCCACTCTTCATAGGAGATTCAAATAGGAGAACAACTTGCAAGTGGCTACCTTAACCCCTTAACGACCCATGACGTACTGGGTACATCATGGATCGTGTGCCGGTAAGCCCCGCCCCCTGCGCACATATCAGCTGTTATCAACAGCTCACATGTGTACCTGCTAGCCGCGGGTGGAATCGCTTCCACCCGCGGCCATTAACCCCTTACATTTCACTGCCAAAATCTGGCAGCGATATGTATATGGGCGCCGCCATGACAGTCACTTACCCCGCCCCCACCGGAAGTCACGTGACATGATCACGTGACTTTTGATTGTTGCCATGGTAGCACAGGGTCATGTGATGACGCCTGTAGCTAACATGACTCACTTCCTCTCAATGCCGGAATACAGCCGGCATTGAAAGTAAAGCAGCAAATCTGCAGTTCTCAGCTCTGTAGCTGAGATCTGCAGATAGTGCAGAGCGATCGGATTGCTGATCGCTATAGCCCCCTAGGGGGACTAGTAAAATAAAAAAAAAAAGTAAAAAAAAAGTAAAAAAAAATTAAAAAAAAATAAAAAAACCTAAAAGTTCAAATCACCCCCCTTTCACCCCATTGAAAATTAAAGGGTTAAAAAAATATACACATATTTGGTATCACCGTGTTCAGAAATGCCCGATCTATCAAAATATAAAATCAATTAATCTTATCAGTAAACGGCGTAGCGGCAAAAAAATTCCAAACGCCAAAATTACATTTTTTGGTCGCTGCAAATTTGGCGCAAAATACAATAACAGGCGATCAAAACGTAGAATCTGCGCAAAAATGGTACCGTTAAAAACGCAGGTCGAGACGCAAAAAATAAGCTATCAATGAGCCTCAGATCCTGAAAAATGAGAACGCTACGGGTTTTGGAAAATGGCGCAAAATGTGCGCCACTTTTTTTGGACAAGCTTGTGAATTTTAACCCCTTAGATACAAGTAAACCTATACATGTTTGGTGTCAACAAACTCGCACTGACCTGAGGCATCACATAGATATCTCAGTTTTACCATATAGTGAACACAGTGAATAAAATATTCCAAAAACTATTGTACAATCACACTTTTTTTGCAATTTTTCCGCACTTGGAATTTTATTGCCGTTTTCCAGTACACTATATGGTAAAACTTATGGTTTCATTTAAAAGTACAACTCGTCCCGCAAAAAACAAGCCCTCATATGGCAAGATTGATGGAAAAATAAAAAAGTTACACCTCTCGGAAGAAGGGGAGCAAAAAACAAAAACGCAAAAACGGAAAGTGCCCGGGGGCTGAAGCGGTTAAATACCTTTTCTCATGATTGGATACACCTGGCTATAAAGTTCAAAGCTCAATGAGGTTACAAAACCAATTTAGTGCTTTAGTAAGTCAGTAAAAAGTAGTTAGGAGGGTTCAAATCAAGAAATTGATAAGGGTGCCCATACTTTTGCACCGGTCAAATTTTGTTTAAATGCGGATTGCACACTTTCTGTTAGTACAAGAAACCTCATTTCAATCCAGAAATATTACTCAGTCCATCAGTTATTACATATATCAAACTGAAATAGCTGTTGCAAAAACCCAAATTGTTATAAAGAAAAAAGGTTAACATTAATAGGGGTGCCCAAACTTTTTCATATGACTGTATATATATATATATATATATATATATATATATTATATAACTAGAAGGTGGCCCAATTCTACGCATCGGGTATTCTAGAATTTACGTATTGTGTAGTTCATGTATGATTTTTGTTATATATATATGTATATATATATATATATATATATATATATATATATATATAGATGTTGTTGTGTGTAGTTACCAAGTGTTTGTGTAGGGCGCTGTACATGTTCTGGGTGTTGTCTGGGTGTGGCGGTGGGTGAGAGCGGTGTTGTATGTGTGTTGCATTGTTTGTCTAGCGCTGTGTGTCTAGCGTTGTGTGTGTGTGTGTTGCGCGGTTTGTGTGGGTGTGGTGTGTTTTGGGGGGAGGTATGTTTTGTGCAATGTGTGTGTTGTGCGGTATGTGCGTATATTTATGTATGCCACGGTGTTTGTGTGTTGGGTGTTGTGTGTGTGCGTCGTTGTCTGTGTGTGTGGGTGCCTGTGTATGGCGGTGTTTGTGGTTCCCAGTGTGTGTGTGGTGTGTTGTGTGTGTGTGTGTTGGGGGGAGGTGTGCACCTCCCATCGTGCTCCATCCCCCATGCTGCGCACCCCCCATCGTGCCCCATCCCCCATGCTGCGCACCCCCCATCGTGCTCCATCCCCCATGCTGCCCACCCCCCATCGTGCTGAATCCCCTATGCTGCGCATTCCCCATCGTGCTCCATCCCCGATGCTGCGCACCCCCCATCGTGCTCCATCCCCCATGCTGCGCACTCCCCATCATGCTCCATCCCCAATGCTGCGCACTCCCCATCGTGCTCCATCCTCCATGCTGTGCACTCCCCATCGTGCTACATCCCCCATGCTGCGCACTCCCCATCGTGCTACATCCCCCATGCTGCGCACCCCCCATCGTGCTACATCCCCCATGCTGCGCACCCCATCGTGCTCCATCCCCCATGCTATAATAGTTCTCCTATTATACTCAGAGAGGAGTATAATAGGAGGACTATAATAGGAGGAGTAGTCCTGGGGGGAGAGGAGTATAATGCCGGCTCCCTGCACATGTGTACCGGGAGCCGGTGTACGCTGGTAACTATGATACACATCGGGTAACTAAGGGACCTTAGTTACCCGATGTATATAATGGTTAACAGCGTTCACCGGCTCCGTCAAGATCCCAGCATCGCAAGGTTATGTCTGGCGCTGCTGGGATCATGACAGAGCCGGTGTACACTGGTAACTATGATACACATCGGGTAACTAAGGGACCTTAGTTACCCGATGTGTATAATGGTTACCAGCGTTCACCGGCTCCGTCAAGATCCCAGCATCGCAAGGTTATGTCTGGCGCTGCTGCCATCGTGACGGAGCCGGTGTACACTGGTAACTATGACACACATCGGGTAACTAAGGGACCTTAGTTACCCGATGTGTATAATGGTTACCAGCGTTCACCGGCTCCGTCAAGATCCCAGCATCGCAAGGTTATGTCTGGCGCTGCTGGGATCGTGACGGAGCCGGTGAACGCTGGTAACCATTATACACATCGGGTAACTAAGATCCCTTAGTTACCCGATGTGTATCATAGTTACCAGTGTACACCGGCTCCGTCACGATCCCAGCAGCGCAAGGTTATGTCTGGCGATGCGTGTGGAGGGCCGGGGCGAGCGGCCAATCCATGCGGAGGGCGGGGCCAGGCCGATGCGAGCGACCAATCCGTGGGGGGGCGGAGCCGAGGTGAGCGGACAATCCATGCGGGGGGCAGGGCCATGGCGAGCCCAGCGGCCAATCAGCTTTGTGTCACCGTAAGGACACAATTTTGGAGCAAGACAGACAGACAGACAGACAGACAGAATAAGGCAATTATATATATAGATATATATGTCCTTGGTCAAGTATGGCCCTTTAATGCAGGCTCGTGCAGCGAGCTTGCATCATTCCCCGCACATGTCGGCTGTTCAGAACAGCAGACATGTGCATCTTACGGGGTGAGTGGATCTCTGATCAACCTGCGCATGTTAACCCTTTAGAATGCGCTGTCAAAGTCTGACAGCGCGATGTAACACACTCTGGTGGCCATTCCCCGCCATCATCGGTGACCCCAGGATGCAATCGCAGGATGCCAATAGGTTGCCATGACAAAGTGGTGTCAGCTGATGACCCCTGTCACTGTCATGACTCACTTCCTGTGAATGCTGGAAGAGTGCCAGCATTCACAGGAGCTCAGCATTTCTGCTGACGCAAACCCTCTGATCAGCAGAAGCAATCGGATTATGTGGGCATAAAGTCCCCTATGAGAACTAGTAAACTCAATAAAAAATGTAAAAAAAAAAAAAAAAAAAAGCACATATTTGCTACCAGGGCTTGCATCACTCTAATCAGGAGAAATAATCAGACTGTGCAGGCATAAAGTCCCCTAGGGACACTAGCAAAATCATCAAAAAATGTAAATAAAAAAAAGAAAAAAGTTCTAAAAAATATGACCACCACAAACGTTCAATTTTGCCCCATTGAACGTAAACCAATAAAAAGAAACAAAAAAATATATATGTTTGGTATCATTACATTCAGAAATGCCCAATCAAAATATAAAATCATTTAACCTGATTTGTGAACGGCTTAGAGAGAAAAAAAAATCAAAAAGCCAGAATTCCGTTTTTTTGATCGTTAATGGCCGTTCGTTGGTGTCACACGCAACGACGTTGCTAACAATGCTGGATGTGCATCACGTAATCCGTTACCCCGCCGATATATCGTTAGATACGACGCTGCGTATATCGGGGCCTTAAGATGCAAAAATAAGCTATCACTGAGCCCCTAAGAACGCTACACGTTTCAGAAAATGGAAACAAAAGCACAATGTTTTTTTGTTTTTGACAAACGTTTTAATTTTTTTTTCGCCACTTAGATAAAAGTAAAACTATACATGTTTGGTATCTACAAACTTGTACTGACCTGGCGAATCATAGCGAATATGGTAAATAAAATACAGAAAAAACAATTATGAAATTGCAATTTTGCTGCACTTGGAATTTTTTTTCCTGTTTTCCAGTACAATATGGGGCAGAATAAATGGTGTTATTCAAAAGTGAAACTTGTCCCATAAAAACAAGCTCTCATATGGCTATATTGACGGAAAAAATAAAAAAGTTATGGCTTTTGGAAGAAGGGGAGGAGAAAACGAAAAATTGCCCGGAAAGGAAGGGCTTAAATATATATATGTGATTTTTAAAATGGTTAATCAAGAAAATATATATACTCTTTAACATGACTTCAAGCAGGATCTTCACTTGAATACATTTTGCAGGCTATGTCTAGTAAACAAGTTTTTTTTAACATAACCTTAAGGCCGCTTTACACGCTGCGACGATCTCATTGGGGTCACGGAGTTTGTGATGCACATCTGGCCGCTTTAGCGATGTCGTTGCGTGTGACACCTAATTGTCGCAAAACGTTCAAAATCGCTCATCGTGACATGCCCCCCTATTCAAGATTATCGCTGCTGCTGCAGCTAGCGATTTAGTTCCTCATTGCTGCGGCAGCACACATTGCTATGTGTGACGCCGCAGGAACGAGGAAGCTCTCCTTACCTGCGTCCGCCCGCAATGAGGAAGGATGGAGGTGGGCGAGATGTTACGTCCCGCTCATCTCCGCCCCACCGCTTCTATTGGGCGGCGGTTCAGTGATGCTGCTGTGACGTCGCTGTGACGCTGAACGAACCGCCCCCTTAGAAAGCAGGCGTTCGCCGGTCACAGTGACGTCGCTAGGCAGGTAAGTAGTGTGACAGGTCCGCACGATGTTATGCGCCACGGGCAGTGATTTGCCAGTGTTGCACAACTGATGGGGGCGGGTACGCACGCTAGCGATATCGGTCACGATATCTCAGCGTCTAAAGCGGCCTTTAGGGCTGGATTAGTACTTTTTTTTTTTTTAAATAATTTTTGATTTTTTAACTAACGCCTCTGCCCTCCATAGCTTTCTGTAGAACAGGTTTTCCAAAAATAAAGCATTATCACTTAACATCATTTGAAGCTCATCTGTCCTAGTGTAGTATCTGAATCTCGTTTGAAACTCTTTCAGAAGACAAAAATAGAACGTGACATGTCAACCTCAAGTGTTACATTCCAGTGCTGCATTACGAGAAGCTTACAGATCTACTTCTTATGTCTTAACTCCCCTCAAGGAAGAATACGGAAAAATATCACGATACGAAAAGCCATAAAATATACTGTACACAACAAATTTGAACTACAAAACTGATCCCAAGCAGATATAGAGACCACCTCAGGGTAAATCATACTACCATAAATGATGACATTTTCCTCTCTGTTGTAATCCATTCTGCTTGAAAAAAGCAAGACAAAAAATTGAAAGGAAGATGGATGAAAAAATCTCTATTGACAAACTTTAGTCTTTTTCACATTTAGGATATAAGCCATAAATGATAGATATGAACCCCTTGTACTAAATTAGAAAGCTCCCCATTCATGCTCCAACTGGATGGTGGCAACACTTGGTAGAAGAACCAAGGGTCATTTGATCCTCAACTTCACAATAAGTGAAATTCTAGGAGGTGACATCCCCACCTATAAGACATGTATGGTATATTCAAATCTGTCAGCAAGATTTCTCTCCCAACCGGCCCCAAGCATCACCTCCTCCAAACTTTGACAAAACTGAGTTTCCGAGAACATTTTTTAACCCATAACATGAAAGTAAGGTTAATAATATAATTTTCATTACAGCACCAAGTCTTCTATTCATGGAATGAATGAGATAACAGGATGGCAACATATTGCAATATCTTTATTTTTCCATATATATTTGTAATTTGCCCCCCCAAGAAATCATAAAAGATTATATAAACATATATTTATTTCTTTATTGCTTATTTTTTCAATCGGTTGATTGAAGTGGGCAATGTCACGTGGGAAAATAACCCACTGCAGTGCTGATCTGGGTCCACTAGGATGCAGCAGATTGGCTACACCAAGAGAGACCGGGCAATTATATAAATGCTAGGGTCCTAAAGAAGCATTGGCGGTGCTAAAGTTTCTGGATACTGCATAGTGCTTATTGAGCACTATGCATCTACCAAAGAAGACAGAAATGGTAATAAACTGCTTCTGTCAGGGTTCCGAGCTATGCCTGACAGCTGGGGAATAGACTTGCTCCTGATAAATTGCAGGAGCAGGTCCGTGCAATTTACAAAGGTGCAGGGTTAAAGCCCAGTAACAAGCACCCTAAATTGACGGTTGTTATAGGGTTAAAGGAGTGATCTGACACCTAAAATGTGTTTTTTAACTATCTATTCTCACTCCTAACCCCTTTTTGAAATAATCTTTATTATTCAATTCCTAATACTTCTACCTATCTAATCCCTAAAGGTGTTTTTTTGACTGCACTTCCTATGATGTTTTGTTTGAGAGGAGTCTCAAATATGACATCACAGGAAGCTGGAGCTGCAGTCACTCCTCACAGTACCATCACTCCTGGAACAGAACGTCCCCAGGGGTGCTGTGCTGCAGTTACTGACTAGTTTCTTGCATCGCTGCCCTCTGAGGTTGTCCTGGATCATGGATGATGGGTGATCGATACTGTGGCTGAGGTTAATGGAGAGAAGGCATGCTATACCTCCCTCTCCCACTGCTTCTGTTGCTTGTGTGAAAAACGTTGGCAAAGGGCAGTGCTAGATACAATGAGTGATACCAGTGCAACCCTACAGCCTCTAGCAGAGCACTCAAATGAAGCATTATGAGGGGCAGTGGTGGTGTCACTCACTTCTTCTTGCACCATCCACAAATGAATCTTCATAAAGGGGAAATGCTAGAAGTAGTGCGTGAGTGTATATGAGCGATTTATTCTGCTCAATAAAGGATTTGCGCTATGCGACATTAAAGGACTCCAATGTTGCACAGTCAAAATGGCTTTTAGAAGATCAAGTATAATGTACAGAATGTTCATGAACAGGAGGACAGGAAGAACGTTGGGTCTGGTTTGCATCATCCTGTACCTCATTCTCAACTATGATTGGATATTTATAGAGTGATTCCTGTTTATAATAGCAGTTATCACTCACAGAAGAACATGTTCTCATTCACAATATGTCATAATAATCATGAAACATCCTGAGTCCCCCACTCCTCTCTTGATGGAAAACAACATTGGACCACAGCCAAATGTAATTGGTAACTCAGAGATGATTAAATTGATGCCCCCATTAACATGTACATCCAACTACGCTGAGTATAAAAGTGGCATAAAAATATAGGAGATTTGAACAAATGACATTTTCCCTTTAAACTTTTAACCTTCCCCCAAAAAAGGTGCTAATATCTGTTCTACATCTTATATTTATATTTCTAACAGTATTTTACCGCACTATTATCAAAAATCAAAATAAGACAAGGAGATATAATATCATCATATATAAGAGCTGGTGCTGATTTGTACTTTTACAATGTATTATCTTCATATATTGGTGGGATTAACATCAGCGTATTATTCAAGACACAGGTACACACGTAACGGCTTGTTTTGCACTCCTTTTCTGACTCATTATGTACAGGGTTACTCTATCTATCTATCTATCTATCTATCTATCTATATATAGAGAGATATAGATATTATATATATATATATATATATATATGTATATATATATATATATATATATATATATGGCAACGTAAAACCTATGTGCATTAGCCCTTAGCTTAAAATGATCAAACTTCCAATTCGTTGCTACATTACACAGCATTGATTTTTCTAAATGTATTGAAGAAATGAAATGTCCTTTTTTGTGAACACACATTATTGTATTTAATTTATTGAATATATTTTATGGAACATTATGGATTTCATTTTTATAACGAATAAATTAAAATGAAATCCCCGGCGTCCCACAATATTTATTTTGTGCAGCCAAATCTAGTGGTCTTGTGTGTTAGACATTAAAGCCACAATCCAGGATCCTTATTGTTACGGTTACACTTACATTCATGTAGTCAAACAGGTATTCTGCTGTTGATCCAGCTGCCATTGAGAGAGAATCTGGGAAGCATTGCGTATACTTCTGAGCAAAAACATGGGATTGGTGTTGTAGCCAAAATTCTTCTAGCTCATTTTTTTGCCGCAGCTGCTGACGGATTGTTTGGACTTTTACCAGCGGGATTCTGAAAGAAATGATTAGAAATATCATCTAAATACATTTAATTTTATCATTGCAGTTTCTCAATACCCAATGACAGTGTGAGACTCAGTTTAAGGCTTGGTGGGCTCCATTTAATGATCCATGTTCCTTGGAGCCCTCATCTTAAGTATCCTTTGAACCTATTAATGTTTAAAAAAAATAAGATCCAGTTTTCCCACACCCTGTCTCTTCCCAATTATTAATTTTTAACAATTTCTCCATTAAGCAAAGGTATTTTCTAAAAATGAAGTCCTTCATTTACTACAACTTTCTGTAAGTTCTGTAGAATGCCATTTAGATAGTCACTATATAAATGCAAGATACATAAGTGATGAGATTTTGGAAATATTCTTACCTCTGTAATGCTGTGCTAATGTGAATAAAGATTAGAAGTATAATTGTGAGCTTCATGGCTAATCAATGATCAGTTAAAATGTTGCCTGGTCTTTTGTATATTTCCTAAGGTCATAATGTACTCCTGCTCAGGTCAATCAATTACCACAGGACGTTCACCTGCTTAGTGATTGTGCAATATTCAGAGATCGTGACGGTTGAACCAAGATATTGATCGGTATCCCGTTAGAACTCTTTCATTCATAACCCTCACAGTGCTCTATGTATGAACGAGATCAGGAAATCACCATTCTAACAATACGTGAGGGACCCAAAGGTCCTGCCCAAATACCAGATATGTCTAACAAGGGAAAGCAAGACCTTCAATGTTTTATTGGTGGGGTTTGAACCCCTACATCAGCACAATATGAGCTGCACATGTCTGTTGATCATGTCTCTTTAATGCACGGCAAGCCCGCATTAAAGAGACAGACACGGCCAAGGATGTATATATGTGTGGCGCCCTGGACAAGCCAGGACGTCACAGGTACTGCAACAACACACCCCACACCCCGGTTAGGCACATCAACCGCACACACAAAATCCTTGTTGCCTCCCTCCAGGGGCTGATGTCCACACCAGGTGGGGTGGAGCCAGGCGGTTGGCCCCACCCACCGAGGAGTTCACAGTCCTGGAGGCGGGAAAAGAGTTCAGTTAGAGTTGAGGAAGTGGTAAAGCAGCAGTCTGACCGTGTCCGGGTACGTGGCCCGGGCACAGAAATAGCAAGGTTGGCAGACGGTGGTGACCGTCTGCAGGCGAGGCCGATTGACGCACAACCGTAAAGACCGGGGACGGGCGGTGGCCCGCCGGTACCGGACCGGGGAGCGAAGAGAGGCCAGCACCATTCGGCAGGGCCTACGGACCCCGACCAGGCTTGGAGTCGCCGTTAAACCGGTCAAATCCGTCAGCGACGGGAACCTCCGGGGTTTCCCAGCAGTAAAGACCCGACTAAAGGCAACCGCTCAACCGTGAAGGGAAATACAGCTACCGCCACAGCTAGAGTTCCCAGGGCCAGCGCCTGCGGGCAAAAGAGGCTCCTCCGGCAAATATACCGCTGGGGAGCGGGTTACCGGTGGGAAGCCATCGGGGCCGAGAACACAACACCGGTGCAGGGAGAGACAGTTACCGCCAACCTATCGGGAGTGACCGCCGCAGCCGTCTGTGGGACTTGTCCATCCAGCTGTTTGTTTTACCAGAGACTCCGTGTCCATTACTGGCTGAGTAAGTACCACTGTGCCGTCTGGCACTGCGCTGCCCCTGCGACCCTGCACCTGGCCAAGCCCCGCAATCCACCTTACAGTCAACAACTCCGGGCCCCGGGACTACCAAAATCCCCCTACCCACGGAGGGGAGAGAAACATCCCAGCTGCTCCCTGTCACCGCTCCCGGGATCCCCGTACAGAGCAGCGGTGGTGCCCCAACCTCACCACACACCGTGGGTGGCGTCACGGACAACATCCCCAAACCAAACCATCCCCTTTTCACTCACGGGCGAGAAGCGCCACTCGAGTCCCCGGATCCGGCCCACCGCTCGAGCCACCTAGCAGCAGCAGCAGATAAAGCATGTGGCAACAGGTTGCAGCCCTCTGCTATGTGCTTGTCTTGGCTGTATATCAAAGTACGAAAGACCGCATGTGGCATATTTATTTATTTAACTAAAAAATGTAAAAAAAAAAAGTATGCGATGTCCCCCAATTCTGCCGGACCCGAGCCGCAAGCGCGGTCGAGCAGCGCACCCCTCCCCGCCTGCAACATATGTATGACGCAGCACTGCATATGATCGACTACAGCTCCATGTACATAGTGCTCTTCAAAAGCTACATTTCTTGGAATCCTGGGGATCCCAGTGTTCTGCACTGAATGGAAAGTCATCCCCTATCCAGAAGATAGATGATAACTTCCAAACTTGGGGTAACCAATTTAAACAGTTTTTTTATGATTTAATTTTACGTCCCCATAGGAATGTTGAAAATGATAAACCAATAGTGACCCCTCCCGAAGTCTAATGCTGCCTCTCCAACAACAGGACACGAGAAATGCTACGTTGCCGTGTTTATATACAGAATAATACAGGCACTGAGAATTACACCCAGTATAAAGGACAGGAGAAATGGCACTGTGCAGAGTATATATACAGAATAATACAGATACTGAGAATTACACCCAGTATACGGGACAGGAGAAGTGGTACTGTCCAGTCAGTGTGTATATAGAGAATAAAACAGAAACTGAAAATTACACCCAGTATACAGGACAAGAGAAGTGGTATTGTGCAGTGTGTATATACCGTAGATTATAATACAGAAACTGAGAATTACACCCAGTATACAGGACAGCAGAAGTGGTACTGTGCAGTGTATATATACAGAATAATACACATACTGAGGATTACACCCAGTACACAGGACAGGAGAAGTGGTACTGTGCAGTGTGTATATAGAGGATAATACAGATACTGAGAATGACACCCAGTACACAGGACATGAGAAGTGGTACTGTGCAGTGTATATGTGCCGCCCCCGTGCCAGCAGCTGGCGCTGCTCGGATCCGGGCCTTCAGGGGGGGTCTCGCGGACACACCGAATAAAAGGGGGACGTAGATGTACGGGCTAGGCCGTATTAAGTTCGTCACGCCACCCACGGTGTGTGGTGAGGTGGGACACCACCGCTGCAGTTGTGGGGCACCCGGGGGAGATGTTGTGGCAGCTAGTTGTTAACCCCTCCGTGGGTAGGGATGGTGGCCCCGGGACCTGGTGTCTCAGTGCAGAGTATAGCGACCACAGGAAGTGTTTGTGTACACACTGTTAATAAACCACACAAGTCTCTGGTAAACCAAGGTGATGGTGGCCAGTGCCGCCGCTGGTTGCATTTGGGTCCCCCACCCGGCTGGTGGTCTCTATCCTTTTCTCTGCACTGTTTTGTGTAAGGTGGACTTCCTAGCATGAAGCTCAGAAGTCCGCTCCCGGCTGGATGTGGGCTAAGGAGCCGTTGCCCCAGACACTGGCCCGTGGGATCTATGGGCCCTGGCGGTGACCTTCTATCCCTGTCGGTGGGCTGTTGTCTTCTATGAGGGACTTTGGGTGGGACAGGACCTCTAGTCCTGGCCTCAATCGGTGAATTAGCCAGTCC
The DNA here is from genome assembly GCF_048569485.1 of Anomaloglossus baeobatrachus. NCBI lineage: Eukaryota > Metazoa > Chordata > Amphibia > Anura > Aromobatidae > Anomaloglossus > Anomaloglossus baeobatrachus. Next base: position 280,202,301 of record NC_134356.1, on the reverse strand, counting down.
ACTTGTTTCCGGTTCTGGCTTCAGGGTCCGAGTACCCCCTTTGTGCTACGGTTTCCAGGTCGGTTCCCCATGTCAGTACCAGCGGGCTACAACCCTGTCCCAGTCCACCTTGGTTCTGCCAAGCCGTCTTCCCATCTCCTGCTGACTGAGACCATCGTCTGCCTCCTAGCCTGAGGCACCAGGGCTCCTACCCTGGTACCGTTCAACTTGAACTTCCTGCTGGAGCTACACTTAGCTCCAGCCCACACTCTTCTCAAAACTGAACTCCAAACACTTTCTGCTTTTTTTCCCGCTCCGGGCTGTCTAGATCCCTGGGTGGGCGTGTCCCAAGCTACACTTAGCTCCAGCCCACACTCTTCTCAAAACTGAACTCCAAACACTTTCTGCTTTTTTTCCCGCTCCGGGCTGTCTAGATCCCTGGGTGGGCGTGTCCCAAGCACCTGGTCACGCCCACTGGTGTGTCTGTCTGTCCCTAAGGGGGGGTGACTAGGGTTTCTGGTCGGCTGTGTGTTTCCTAGTGAGGGAAGGTGTTATGCGGAGGCCTAACTGTGACTACCTGGTTTTGCCAGTGCGTCGCATTCCCCCTTGGTTTCATACAGACCGTCCGCGGGCTGTCCGACCACCACCATTTATTGAACTGGAAAAGATAAAAGGGTAAACAGTTTACAATTATAATAACATATTTACAATAAGCATATTTCGTTTTCTTCCCTTACGGGAGGCATGTTACTTAAACGTTGCACATATAAAACCGGGACGGGACGGACCGGGTCCTTCTCACCTCACCCCCACCCAAAACAACCTGCCCCCTGGTGCCACCGCTAAGCATTGGTGCGCACCCCTTGCACAAGTCCAGGACAGGTCCGGGTGTTGCCCAAACAGGCCGGGTAAAAAGTTCCTTACCCAGCAGTCTTTTTCAGGGACCACACATCCAGGGGACCCCTGACCCGGAGGGTATTCACCGGTTTTGCTGGTGACAGGTCCTCGGTCGACTCTACCGCAGGCCGATCCTCCAACCAGCCTCTCCAGAGACTGCGGCATGGTGAGAAGGTTGGTCGGGGGCTATTGCGCAGTTGCTGTTGCTGCCGCTCCCAGTACGGGGCACGGGTTCCATGCCTCGCCTCCTGCTCAGGAGCCAGGCCCACTCGGGTGCCCTCGGTGCCGACTACGACCGGCCTCTCATACTGCCGTGGGCCCCACCGATCAGTGGCCTGCTCCGCCTCTCCGCAGGTTCACACCGGCTGCCCCACAGCTGGGACGGGGCACTTGGGAGCATCCAGCACTGCGGCCGGGGTCAACCTCCGGTCGGGTGCTGCCTCCATCGTGGCAGGGCGGACTGCCGGAGCCGACGTCATCACTGGTGCGGCCAGACTCGGGGCCGGATGGGATGTCGTCAGCAGTGCCGGACCAATGGTGACGGTAAGGCCTGAGGGCCCAGCAGCTGGGTCCCTCCCCGTAGATGGTACGGGCTCCGCTGCCATGGATTGGGGCATCGGGTTGGTCGAGGCATTGGCTGCGGACACGGGCGACGAGGAAGACGGCGTGGCGGACGAGAGCAGGCCGGGCCCCTCAGCTGGGACGGCCGGTTCCTGGGGAACATAGGGGCGTGGGTCACTGCTTACCTGCTCCTCCGAGATCATCTCCACTATGCGCGCCTGGACAGCTGCAGCCAGGCCCTTCATTTCCGACGCCTCTTCGCCAGCATGAAGTGGGATTGGGCCTGGATACTCCAACACATCCTGCCGCGTTGGTGTCTAGGAACGGGTTTCTGCAGAGTCCTGGTGTCCCTGTACTTCAAAGCGCTAGTTACATGCCGTTCCGTTCTCCCCCTTGGTCTTTTGCCGGCACTTCTTTCTGCGGCCTCTTAGTTTCATTTTACCACCTCGGGGTTCACCTTCCGGCCTTGTTCCCAGGGGGAGGGGCTTCGGCTTTCGCGCCCTTTTCTCAGGGAAGAAGACGCTGGGCTGTAGTTTTCGCACCCAAAATGGCGGCAAAAATGGCGACTTCTGAAAATTTTGCAACGGATCACTGATGACTGTCCAATACAAGGCGCACTTCCACCAGGTAAGTGGATGGGTAAGTATCCTGTTCGTGACGCCAAGTTTCGGGGTGTGCCGGCCCCGTGCCAGCAGCCGGCGCTGCTCGGATCCGGGCCTTCAGGGGTGGTGGCTCGAGGGTCTCCGGACCCGGTGGTTTCGAGAACACGCCGAATAAAAGGGGCACGTAGATGTACGGGCTAGGCCGTATTAAGTTCGTCACGCCACCCACGGTGTGTGGTGAGGTGGAACACCACCGCTACAGTTGTGGGGCACCCAGGGGAGATGTTGTGGCAGCTAGTTGTTAACCCCTCCGTGGGTAGGGATGGTGGCCCAGGGAACCGGTGTCTCAGTGTAGGGTATAGCGACTGCAGGGAGTGTTTGTGTACTCACTGTAAAAAAACCACACAAGTCTCTGGTAAACCAAGGTGATGGTGACACTGTTTTGTGTAAGGTGGACTTCCTAGCGTGAAGCTCAGGAGTCCACTCCCGGCTGGATGTGGCCTAAGGAGCCGTGCCCGCAGACACTGGCCCGTGGGATCTATGGGCCCTGGCGGTGACCTCCTATCCCTGTCGGTGGGCTGTTGTCTTCTATGAGGGACTTTGGGTGGGAAAGGACCTCTAGTCCTGGAATCAATCGGTGAATTAACCAGTGCGCTTGTTTCCGGTTCTGGCTTCAGAGTCCGAGTACCCCCTTTGTGCTACGGTTTCCAGGTCGGTTCCCCATGTCGGTACCGGCGGGCTACAACCCTGTCCCAGTCCACCTCGGTTCTGCAAAGCCATCTTCCCATCTCCTGCTGACGGAGACCATCGTCTGCCTCCTAGCCTAAGGCACCAGGGCTCCTACCCTGGTACCGTTCAACTTGAACTTTCTGCTGGAGCTACACTTAGCTCCAGCCCACACTCCTCTCCAAACTGAACTCCAAACACTTTCTGCTTTTTCTCCCGCTCCGGGCTGTCTAGACCCCTGGGTAGGTGTGACGCCCTGGCACAGCCAGGGTGTCACATAAAGAGTTAATCCTCCTTGGTAATATGATCTCACACGGTGCAGCATGACAAAGCACAGCCCCCAGTGTAAGGGAAAAGGAGAGGGGAGGGGCTGGAGGAGAGTGTGTGGAGGTGAAACAGGACGGAAGTCTGAAGCTGTCGCTCCCGGCGGGGAGTGAAGTGGGCTCTGAGAGGGCCGGGAAGAGGCCGTAGTGAGGAAGGGGCCAGAACAGGTAGCCGGGGCAGGGCGGTGGCCCCTCGGTACCTGGGTACCCGGATCACTACAGGGGAGTGATTCCCCGTTCCCGGCTGAGGAGCAGTGGAAGAGAGAGGAGAGAAAGACACTTGCTGCAGGGAAAGAACAACCAGGGCTGCTGCACCGTGTGTGGGATACAAACACCCCCGTACCGGAGGCTGCGGACACCGGCAATTCCTAGTTACCAGTGACTCCGTGTGACTTTATTGTGAGTACACCCGTGCCCTCGGGCACTGCACTGCAGCACTGCGCCCCCCCCGCTCCCTGCCTACCCCATCACCGGGCCCCGGGACTATCAATCCCCTACCCACGGAGGGGAGAAATAACACCTGGCTGCTCCGCATCACCATCCCCGGGATCCCCGCATTGAGCAGCGGTGGTGAAATCACCACAACCGTGGGTGGCGTCACGAACAGGATCGAACCCATCCAGTTATCTGGAGGAAGTGCGCCTTATTCTGGACTGTCAGCGGTGATCCGCTGCAAAAATCTTAAAGTCACCATCTTTGCCGCCATTTTGGGCGCGAAAATCTCCCGCCCAGCACCTTCTTCCCCAAGCGTTGGGCGCGAAAAAGAGGCTCCGCCCCCCCGAGAACGCGGGCGGAAGTGAAGCTCCGGAGGACCGGAAGCGAAAGGGAAACTTTAAAAGTTGCTGGAAGGACTGCTCCCGAGTACCAAGGGGGAGCAGTAGAAAGGAACCGCAGCTTATGTGACAAGGACTGTGGAAGCAGGGACGCCAGGACTCTGCCAGCATTTGGTTCCTGGAAGAGGCCGCCGCAGCGATGCACCGAGCCGTTACCCCTGTTACCGGTAGCGGAGCCCGCAGCGCCTGTTGGGGAGGACCCAGACCTGGGGTCCCCAGGCCTCACCTTTGTCACCACCCTGCCACCGGCCCCGGCAGTCCGCCCGGCCGCGACGGAGATGACGACGGCTCCGGCAGTCCGCCCGGCCGCAACGGCAGCAAAGTACCGGTCCCGTTGACCAATCTGGAACCGTGTCTGGACTGGGGTCAAGGGGTGCTGCCTGGGTTTTAGGGGCAGCACCAAGGCTAGGTTGTTTGGGTGGGTGACTGAAGGAACCGTTACCCTGTTATTATTAAAAGTGTTGGACTGTTACTGCAATGTTAAAGTGATGTGCATCCCGTTTTGGGAGGATTGAAAATGTTTGATGTTTTATCTTTTCCAGTTTAATAAAATGTCGGTGCCTAGCCGGCCCGAGGACGGGCCGTGTTTTACCAAGGGGGTGTGTGACGCCCTGGCACAGCCAGGGTGTCACATAAAGAGTTAATCCTCCTTGGTAATATGATCTCACACGGTGCAGCATGACAAAGCACAGCCCCCAGTGTAAGGGAAAAGGAGAGGGGAGGGGCTGGAGGAGAGTGTGTGGAGGTGAAACAGGACGGAAGTCTGAAGCTGTCGCTCCCGGCGGGGAGTGAAGTGGGCTCTGAGAGGGCCGGGAAGAGGCCGTAGTGAGGAAGGGGCCAGAACAGGTAGCCGGGGCAGGGCGGTGGCCCCTCGGTACCTGGGTACCCGGATCACTACAGGGGAGTGATTCCCCGTTCCCGGCTGAGGAGCAGTGGAAGAGAGAGGAGAGAAAGACACTTGCTGCAGGGAAAGAACAACCAGGGCTGCTGCACCGTGTGTGGGATACAAACACCCCCGTACCGGAGGCTGCGGACACCGGCAATTCCTAGTTACCAGTGACTCCGTGTGACTTTATTGTGAGTACACCCGTGCCCTCGGGCACTGCACTGCAGCACTGCGCCCCCCCGCTCCCTGCCTACCCCATCACCGGGCCCCGGGACTATCAATCCCCTACCCACGGAGGGGAGAAATAACACCTGGCTGCTCCGCATCACCATCCCCGGGATCCCCGCATTGAGCAGCGGTGGTGAAATCACCACAACCGTGGGTGGCGTCACGAACTATAACAATCTCCCTTACAAAATCCCCTTTACTGTGGAGCCTGGGATCACAGACCGGGTCACGCCACCGTGATACCCGCAGGAGTGACTCTGTGGCCCGGATCTGAGTACCCCTGGTCCCCGGGCGAAACATAGGCGTGTCCCAAGCGCCTGGTCACGCCCACTGCTGTGTCTGTCTGTCCCTAAGGGGGGGTGACTAGGGTTTCTGGTTGGCTGTGTGTTTCCTAGTGAGGCAAGGTGTTATGTGGAGGCCTAACTGTGACTACCTGGTTTTGCCAGGGCGTCGCATTCCCCCTTGGTTTCATACAGACCGTCCGCGGGCTGTCCGACCACCACCATTTATTGAACTGGAAAAGATAAAAGGGTAAACAGTTTACAATTATAATAACATATTTACAATAAGCATATTTTGTTTTCTTCCCTTACGGGAGGCATGTTACTTAAACGTTGCACATATAAAACCGGGACGGGAAGGACCGGGTCCTTCTCACCTCACCCCCACCCAAAACAATCTGCCCCCTGGTGCCACCGCTAAGCATTGGTGCGCACCCCTTGCACAAGTCCAGGACAGGTCCAGGTGTTGCCCAAACGGGCCGGGTAAAAAGTTCCTTACCCAGCAGTCTTTTTCAGGGACCCCACATCCAGGGGACCCCTGACCCGGAGGGTATTCACCGGTTTTGCTGGTGACAGGGCCTCGGTCCACTCTACCACAGGCCCATCCTCCAACCAGCCTCTCCAGAGACTGCGGCATGGTGAGAAGGTTGGTCGGGGGCTATTTACAAAACGCAAACGTTTATGGGTTTAGCTGCAAGTTCAAAGCCATTGTATTTTTAACTGAAACACGAGAACTGTAATGGGATCAACAGACGGTCCCAACGGGGACTTTGCAGGGGATAGCCGGAAACCACTACCTACTCCATTCTCCACCACGGGTCTCCAGTACCACCTCCACATGGTACACCGCTCCGGACCTCGATGGTAGCTTGCCGCAGGTGATCTTTCTCCGTATATATGCGGGCATGTACATCCGCTTTACCCTTTCCTTGGGCAGCGATCTCCCTGCGCAGTTGCTGTTGCTGCCGCTCCCAGTACGGGGCACGGGTTCCATGCCTCGCCTCCAGGAGCCAGGCCCACTCGGGTGCCCTCGGTGACGACTACGACCGACCTCTCATACTGCCGTGGGCCCCACCGATCAGTGGCCTGCTCCGCCTCTCCGCAGGTGCACACCGGCTGCCTCACAGCTGGGACGGGGCACTTGGGAGCATCCAGCACTGCGGCCGGGGTCGACCTCCGGTTGGGTGCTGCCTCCATCGTGGCCGGGCGGACTGCAGGAGCCGTCGTCATCACCGTTGCGGCCGGGCCGACTGCTGGAGCCGAAGTCATCACTGGTGCGGCCAAACTCGGGGCCAGATGGGATGTCGTCAGCAGTGCCGGAGCAATGGTGACGGTAAGGCCTGAGGGCCCAGCAGCTGTGTCCCTCCCCGTAGATGGTACGGGCTCCGCTGCCATGGATTGGGGCAGCGGGTCGGTCGGGGCGTTGGCTGCGGACACGGGCGACGAGGGAGACGGCGTGGCAGACGAGAGCAGGCCGGGCCCCTCAGCTGGGACGGCCGGTTCCTGGGGAACATAGGGGCGTGGGTCACTGCTTACCCGCTCCTCCGAGATCATCTCCACTATGCGCGCCTGGACAGCTGCAGCCAGGCCCTTCATTTCCGACGCCCACTTCGCCAGCATGAAGTGGGATTGGGCCTGGATACTCCAACACATCCTGCCGCGGTGGTGTCTAGGAACGGGTTTCTGCAGAGTCCTGGTGTCCCTGCACTTCACAGCGCTAGTTACATGCCGTTCCGTTCCCCCCCTTGGTCTTTTGCCAGCACTTCTTTCTGCGGTCTCTTAGTTTCGTATTACCACCTCGGGGTTCACCTTCCGGCCGTGTTCCCAGGGGGAAGGGCTTCGGCTTTCGTGCCCTTTTCTCGGGGAAGAAGACGCTGGGCTGCAGCTCCAGCCCACACTCCTCTCCAAACTGAACTCCAAACACTTTCTGCTTTTTTTCCCGCCCCGGGCTGTCTAGACTAGGGGTCCTCAACTCCAGTCCTCAAGGCCCCCCAACAGTGCATGTTTTCAGGGTCTCCTTAGTATTGCACAGGTGAGAATTTAATACCTGCACAGGTGATGATTCCAGCACCTGGGCAATACTAAGGAAATCCTGAAAACATGCACTGTTGGTGGGCCTTCAGGATTGGAGTTGGGGACCCCTGGTCTATACCCCTGGGTGGGCGTGTCCCAACTGCCTAGTCACGCCCACTGGTGTGTCTGTCTGTCTCTAAGGGGGGGTGACTAGGGTTTCTGGTCGGCTGTGTGTTTCTTCGTGAGGGAAGGTGTTATGCGGGGACCTAACTGTGACTACCTGGTTTTGCCAGGGCGTCACATATATATATAGAATAATACTGAGAATTACACAGAGTATACAGGACTGGAGAAGTGGTACTGTGCAGTGTATATGTAGCACCACCTGTGGTATGCAGCCAAGGAATGGGCCGCCGCTGCTGTCGCTGTCCTCCGGGGCAGATGTTAGTAGGACCCAGGGATGGTATCACTCTCCACAGGTAGAGCGGGCCACGGGGAGGATGATGAGGGGAGTAGTAATGGCAGCTCGGAGCAGCAGTACGGGTAATAAAGAGTCAGATGTAAATACTTTTTGACAACCACACCATCATGATAGTTATGATGTTATTAACCACTCTAACCAAGGGAAGGTGTGTGATATGTAGAAGTGACAGACAAACCGCACCAGGTATACACACCAAAAGAGAAAGAACCATGATCAACCATCTTCGTCATTAAATAGATTTTTTTATTATAATTTATTCATATATAAACAAGTGCACGGTAGAAAATTGGGGAGCATACAAAAAAGTGGTGCACAGACCCCGGTGAATGATTAACGGGCATTGTAGCTATAAGTCTCCTTACTGTCAGCCCGTCTGGCTTGCAAAGTCTCCTTAAGGAGAATAGGGTTCCTAATGGTGAAAGGTCAGACAGATATTGACAGCTAACAATACCTATATATATATATATATATATATATATATGTGAGCAAGGATGGTTGACCTGAGGGAGATCAACATCCACCACTGCGGAGACACCATCACGTGTTTCTCAACGCAGTGATTCTAGAGCAATGCCCCCTGGGAAATATTCAAAGCAAGAAGGCCTGCGGAGACACCATCACATGTTTCTCAACGCTGGCAGGAAACTAGCCAGGTCTTTCACCGGGAAGGAACAACCACGGGAAGGGCAGTCTCCAGTCAAGGAGACCACCTATGCCAAACATGGTATCCATCCACAAACAGCCGTTTCGGGGTATTTGCCCCTCATCAGTGTGGAGTAGGAATCTGGCTAGTGGGAGCATTGCCTAGTAAAAGACTATGTGAGCAAGGATGGTTGACCTTAGGGAGATCAACATCCACCACTGCGGAGACACCATCACGTGTTTCTCAACGCAGTGATTCTAGAGCAATGCCCCCTGGGAAATATTCAAAGCAAGAAGGCCTGCGGAGACACCATCACATGTTTCTCAACGCTGGCAGGAAACTAGCCAGGTCTTTCACCGGGAAGGAACAACCACGGGAAGGGCAGTCTCCAGTCAAGGAGACCACCTATGCCAAACATGGTATCCATCCACAAACAGCCGTTTCTGGGTATTTGCCCCTCATCAGTGTGGAGTAGGAATCTGGCTAGTGGGAGCATTGCCTAGTAAAAGACTATGTGAGCAAGGATGGTTGACCTTAGGGAGATCAACATCCATCACTGCGGAGACACCATCACGTGTTTCTCAACGCAGTGATTCTAGAGCAATGCCCCCTGGGAAATATTCAAAGCAAGCAGGCGGCTGCGGTGTTGTTGCTCCCGGCAGGTTGGTGGCAACTGCCTTTCCCTGCACCTAAGATGTCTGTACGGTTCCAATGGGTTCCCACCGGTAACCCGCTCCCCGGCTTGGATATGGGCCGGAGGAGCCCCTTTTGCCCGCAGGCGCTGGCCCTGAGAAACGGTTGCCTTGGCGGTGGCGGTGTCTCTCTCACTCGATTGGACTGTTGCCTTCTGTCGGGACTTGACTGTTTGGAAACCCAGGAGGTCCCCTTCACTAATGGATTCGGCAAATTCACGGCGACTCCTAGCCTTGCCGGGGTCCGAAAAGCCCCTGCCAGATGGTGCTGGCTTCTTTCTGTGTACCGGTCCGGTACCGCCGGGCCACCGCCCGTCCACGGTCCTTACAGTAACTTGGATAGGCCACTCCTGCAGACGGTCACCACCGTCTGCCAACCTTGCTGATCTGTCCGGGCCACACACCCGGACCAACTTCAGGCTGCTTACCTGTCACTTTTCTCCTCTCTCACTTTCACTTCTCAACTGTCCTCACTCCTCTGTTTTAACCCCTGTGTTGGTTCAAGCCTGCCCACCTACCTCTTATTGCTGTCCTCTTCTACCTCTTAGGTTCTATTGATCATCCATGATTAAGCCAGCGTAGTTGCGAAACGTACGTCGGATGAACAGGGGGCTCCAAGTTCACCGCCTGCTTGTTTCCCACGCTATTATTTGGGTATGTTGATACGCTTCACTGTTCTCTCTCCCTCCTATTGAGACTTATAATTTAGCCATAGCGCTGGTCCGATAAGTAGGAGGGTTGACTTTAACAGTGTGACAACATGATTTAACCTCTGCTTTCTCTCCCTCCTATTGAGACTTATAATTTAGCCACAGGGCTGGTCCGATAAATGGGAGGGCTGATTTTAGCAGTGTGATAACATGTTTTAACCCCTGTGTTGGTTCAAGCCTGCCCACCTACCTCTTATTGCTGTCCTCTTCTACCTCTTAGGTTCTATTGTACTTTCTACTGAACATGTATTGATCATCCAATTTTTTTATGAATATGAATTGATCTTAACCTTTGTACTCAATGAAGCCTTGATTTTATCCTTTAAAAACTCCTTTCTCTTGTGTTCAAATATTTGATGGAGTAGGCCTTTGCCTTTATTTAATCGCATGGCCACACTTAGATCATAAGATGTACCATAAGTTTCTTGTTTTATTTTTATTTACATGCCACTAGTTTGTGGTTGCCCTGCAAGTTCTCGGGCCTGTTCATAAGTAGTTTCTTATGTAAAGTGGTGAAGGGGGTCCCAACGGGGACCAGCTGCCGCCTACGACCGGTTCCAAATCACAGTTGATAATCAGGTAACTTTCTTCTGTTTCATTCACTTATCATTTTCAAACTTTCAAACTTTAAAACACACACATATAATCTCTCCCCTTTAAAGAGTAGTTTCCCTGTACCTAAGTGGGGGTCTACCTAGGTTGGGACAAGTGGACCTCCGGGGTTCAGTGTCAGTGGGGATAGGCAGTGGGGCAGAGGGAACAATCAATTCCTCTTCCCTGCTATCGTGTGGGGCTGGCGGAGGCATAGGGGAGTTGGGCACAGGTTCATCCCTGGGCACTGGCACTGGCTCACGGTTGACCGCCTCCATCACTTCTTCATCCACGGGTTGTGGGAATAGTATTACTGGAAGAATCACCGCGCCGTTCTGTGTAGGCCAGTCCGCTGGGAAGTCACCCATCACTGTGTGGATTACCTCTTTTGCCTTCTCCGCTGGTGGAGGAACCGGAACTTCAGCCGCTGCTCTCAATGCTGGTGGGCACTTCTTTAGATGGTCCCGGGAAACCGTGGCCAAGGTGCCCCCTTGGTCACGACTGATCTGGTAGGCCTTCCCATCTTCCCAGCCTGTGGGCTGTATGACGTATGGGGTTTGTTCCCATTGATCATCCAGCTTGTGGGTCCTCCTTTTCCACTTCAGCACTACATCTCCAGGCTGGAAAGGGGCAGCAGTCGCCCTCTGGTTGAAGCGCTGCTCCTGCTGTTCCCGACTTCGACTCAAGTTCTTCTCAACATATTCCTGAATCTGTCGGTATTGCACACTCCGTCGAGTTTCCCATTCAGCTGTTGAAGGGAGTGCCTCTGGGGCTTCCAATCCCATGTCCAGATCCACCGGTAGCTGGCCGGGGCGAGCCCTCATCAGGTATGCTGGGGTGCACTTCGTCGAGCTGGAAGGAATATTATTGTACATATCGATCAAGTCAGGTAGCTTCTCCGGCCACAGGTTCCGCTCTTCTAGCGGCAACGTCTTGAGGAGGCCCAGGACCAAGTGATTCATCTTCTCACACATGCCGTTGGTCTGGGCATGGTAAGGCGTGGTCCAGATTTTCTTGCAGCCGTACAACTGACAGAACTCATGGAACACCTCCGCTTCAAAGGCCGGGCCTTGATCAGTAATCACCTTCTCAGGGTATCCATGTGGTCGACAGAAATAAGCCTGGAACGCTCTAGCGGCGGTACGGCCAGTTAGGTCTTTGACTGGGACAACCACCATGAACCTTGAATAGTGGTCTACTATGGTTAGAGCGTAGGTGTACCCACTTCGGCTGGGGGTGAGCTTTACATGGTCCAGGGCGACCAGCTCCAGCGGTTGATGTGTAACGATCGGGTGTAGGGGCGCCTTCTGGCTGGCCTCGTCCTTCCTTCTCAGCGTGCAGGGGCCGCATTCTCGGCACCAGGCCTCTACAGACTCCCGCATCCCGCTCCAATAGAACCGCTCTCTCAACAGCATTTCCAGTGTCTTCCATCCGAAGTGCCCGGCACCATCATGGTGCGCTTGTAGAACAGTGGGCACATTAGCTTGGGGAATCACCAACTGGCGGATTTTCTCCTGAGTCTTCGGGTTAATCAGCTCACGGTACAACTTCCCCTGGTGTAGATACAACCAGGTCCGTTCTCACCACAGGCGTTGGGCCTCAGCTGGGGCGGCAGGGTCTATTCCAGCAGCACCTTCCTCCACCAAGATCTTGACTAGGCGGACAGCGGGCGCCTGGTTTTGAGCTTCCTGCCACTCCTGACTGGGCAGCGGGTCCAGATTCACCCGTTGTTGGTAGAAATGCACCTTCTCAGCTGGTGGCTGGTGAAATGCAGGCAACTCGATCTCTTCGAGGTCGTCATCCTCGCACCCTTCTTCCGACAGGTGGGGCATCCGAGAGAGTGCATCAGCATTAACGTTGGCACGACCGGCCCTGTATTTGATGGTGAAATCGTAGTTGGCTAGCCTGGCCACCCACCGCTGTTCCAACGCGCCCAACTTGGCCGTGTCCAGGTGGGTCAGCGGATTGTTATCCGTGAAAGCGGTGAACTTTGCTGCGGCCAGGTAATGGCAAAACCGCTCAGTGATAGCCCACACCAGCGCCAGGAGCTCGAGCTTGAAAGAGCTGTAGTTCTCAGGATTCCTTTCAGTCGGTCAGAGTTTTCGGCTAGCATAAGCAATCACTTTTTCTTTCCCGTCTTGGACCTGGGATAAGACTGCCCCCAAGCCCACATTGCTGGCATCGGTGTAGAGGATGAACGGGTGGCTGTAATCGGGATACGCTAGGATCTCCTCTCCAGTCAAGGCCGCTTTCAGCTGGCGGAAGGATCCCTCATGCCTCTCTTCCCACACCAGTGGGGCTCCGAGGGGTCTACCACCTTTGGTCTGTCCCACGAGGAGGTCTTGCATGGGGGCAGCCATCTTCGTGTACCCCTTGATGAAGCAATGGTAGTACCCCACCAGACCCAGAAACTGCCTTACTTCCCTCACTGTGGTTGGCCTCGGACAGTCTTGGATGGCAGTGATCTTCTCGGGGTCGGGGGCGACACCTTCTGCACCCATCACATGCCCCAGGTACTGCACTCTGGGTTTCAGCAGGTGACACTTGGAGGGCTTCAACTTCATCCCGTATTTGGCAAGGGACGCGAACACCTCGGCCAGGTGCTCCAGGTGGGCTTCATATGTCTGGGAGTACACAATCACATCATCCAGGTATAACAGGACGGTCTCGAAATTTAGATGCCCCAGACAGCATTCCATCAGCCGTTGGAAGGTTCCAGGGGCGTTGCACAGCCCGAACGGCATACTATTGAATTCACAGAGCCCCATTGGGGTAGTGAAGGCAGTTTTCTCCCAGTCTTCGGGTGCCACAGCCACTTGCCAATACCCGCTGGTGAGGTCAAGGGTAGAGAAGTAGTTTGCGGTTCTCAGTGCGGCCAAGGACTCTTCAATACGGGGCAGTGGGTAAGCATCTTTATGCAATATCTGGTTAATCTTCCGGTAATCCACACACATCCGCATGGTACCGTCCTTCTTCTTAACCAGTACCAACGGGGCGGCCCAGGGACTACAGCTGTCCCTGATAACCCCTGCCTCCCTCATGTTCTTCAACATGTCCTTGGCACATTGGTAGTGTGCAGGGGGAATAGGCCTGTACCGCTCTTTGATAGGGGGGTGTTCACCGGTGGGGATATGGTGTTGGACCCTTTTGATCTGCGCAAAGTCTAGGGGATGCTTGCTAAAAACTTGCTCATACTCCTGTACCACCCGGTATACCCCTTCTTTGTGATGTGTAGGGGTATCGTCAGTGCCTACGTGTAACTGTCGGTGCCACTCATCTGACTCCCCTTGGGGCGGGTGAGTGCTGGCAGTCGGTGGTGAGGTCGGGGGAACTGCCTCGCGGATGGTGTGGGGATCCAGTGTGAGTAACTTGGCAAGTGTAGCATACCGGGGAAGCCGGACTTCTTCCTCCCCACAGTTCAGCACCCTCACAGGCACTCTCCCCTTCTTTACATCTACCACCCCTCGGGCGGCCATTACTGTGGGCCAGTGCTCGGAGGGCATGGGCTCTATCATGGCAGGGTAGTCATGCCCCTGAGGCCCTACTGCTGCCCTACATCAAATCATCATCTCACTCCTAGGGGGCACAATCAACGGGGCAACATCCATCACTCTCACCCCACCAATCTCTCCTCCCATCGAGTTCACATGCTGGCGGTACATCAAGGCTCGGATCTCACGCTGCACAGCTCTCTGTCGGCTCCCCGCCGCCGTGGCAGCCAGCTGCTGCAATAGGGTCAGCACATCACTCATACAGTGCTCCATCACATTAGTTCCTAGCACTATCTTCGGGTTATGATCACTAGGTTCATTCATTATCACAATCATACCCTGGTGTTGCAGTTCAGCTCGTCCCACAGTCATGGCACTTGCTTGTACCCCACTTGAGTCAATGGGAGTCCATCAGCAGCAATCAGTGTTATGCTGGCATCTGGGGGAGCCAGCTCGTCTTTTCCCCAATACCGTTGATACAGTGTGTATGGTATAGTGGTTACCTGTGATCCAGTGTCCAGGAGAGCCATCACCGGTATGCCGTCCACAGCCACGGGGATGATAGGCCGGGCCCCGATGTACCGGTCCCGCCAGTCTGGGGGGCCATGGGGTTCTACTCCTGAGGATTGGCCCATGGCCCCAGGGGTTGCTCGTTTAACGGACACCGTCGGACGTAGTGGCCGGGTTTGCTGCACCTGTAACAGATTGGTGGCCCGTTCCGTGAGCCATTGGCCCTTCTCCGCTGCATCCAGGGGACGTCCTCCGGGATGTCGGCGAGCTGCATCTCCACCGGTGCCTGGGATCTGGTTGGAGGCTGGAGTGCAGCGAGAATCTTAGCAAGGTCCCCATCCATGCGGCGAACTCGAGCCGCGAGCTCTTCCATCGCCCCGCTTGGGGCTGCAGGCACTGGAGGTGCCGGTATGGTAGGAGCCACCACAACAGGAGCAGTCTCAACTGGCCACAGGGTTGGCTCAGGAGCTTCCAATGCGGGGGGTTGCAGAGCTTTGATGGCTCGTTCCTTTAATACGGCAAAGTCCACGTCAGGGTGTTCTAGGGCCCACAGCCGAAGCTGCTTACGGTCTTCGGAGGACCTCATCCCCTGCACAAACTGCTCACTCAACATCTTGTTACTGTCCACACTGCCGATGGTGTCCACCCGCTTCAGTGTGTGGAGTGCGGTTTGCAGGCGCAGAGCATAGTCCCGGATGCTATCTGCGGGCCGTTGTCGGCATTGATAGAACTGCATCCGCAACTCTGCCTCGGTACGGGTCTCAAATGCAGTCTGCAGCTTTTCAAAGATGGTGGCTACAGAGGACCGGTCCCCCTCGGCCCAGGTCTCCGCCTCTTGCTCAGCCGCGCCGGTTAGCTGCCCCAGCACTAGCGCTGCACGTTGCTTATCAGTCAGGGGGTACAATTCTAGCAGCGGACTAAGTTTTTTCCGGAAAACCTGCAAGGCATCAGGTTTCCCATCGTACTGCAGTATCCAGGCAGCTCCGGGCACATAGGGCAAAGAGAACGGCATCACCTGAGCGAGAGCTGGGGCCGCGGCGCCCCCGCCAGCGCGGCCGGGATCTGGGCAGGCCCATTTCCATTTACGGGTGCTTCCGCGGCTGCGTCCGCCGCTCCTCCAGCGGCTTCGTCGGGCGCAGACATCTTGTTTCCGTCCCCCTTAGCCTCTTTCCGGCTCCCCCTCTATCGGGGCGGGGTTTAGGCCTTCGCGCCTCCACTACTCGAGGAGACGCTCGAGCGGGAACACTTCGCGCCCAAGATGGCGGCTTTTTAAATTTTCCGGCCGGACACCTCCGGCGGTCACACAAGGCGCACTTCCACCAATCGGTAGAACGGTAGGATCCTGTTCGTGACGCCAAGTTGTCGCGGGCGGAGGAGGGGACGCTGCGCTCTCCCACTGCTCGGGTCCGGCTGCCGCTGCTGCTGCGGCTGCTGCTGCTCGGTGGTGGCTCGAGCGGGGACTCGAGCGGCGCTCCTCGCCCGTGAGTGAAAAGGGGGTGATTGGTTGTGGGGGTTTTGATTATGGATATTGTGACGCCACCCACAGTTGTGGTGATTTTGGTGACACCACCGCTGCTCTAGACGGGGATCCCGGGAGCGGTGACTGGGAGCAGCCTGGTTGTTAGTTCTCACCTCCGTGGGTAGGGGGGTTGGTTGTCCCGGGCCCGGTAATGGGGTAGGGATGGATGGCAGGCAGGTTACGGGGCCTGGGGAGGTGCAGGGTCACGGGGGCAGCGCTGTGCCGCACGGTGGTACTCACTCAGCCCAATGATGAAGACACAGTTCTTGGTAAAACACACGGCTGGATGGACGGGTCCCACAGGCGGCTGCGGTGTTGTTGCTCCCGGCAGGTTGGTGGCAACTGCCTTTCCCTGCACCTAAGATGTCTGTACGGTTCCAATGGGTTCCCACCGGTAACCCGCTCCCCGGCTTGGATATGGGCCGGAGGAGCCCCTTTTGCCCACAGGCGCTGGCCCTGAGAAACGGTTGCCTTGGCGGTGGCGGTGTCTCTCTCACTTGGTTGGACTGTTGCCTTCTGTCGGGACTTGACTGTTTGGAAACCCAGGAGGTCCCCTTCACTGTCACGCTCCCCGGTCCCTGTGCTGCGCTCCCCGGTCCCCGTGC